>NC_090780.1:24155000-24285000 GCF_040054535.1 Antennarius striatus | reverse complement strand
TTTTTAGCTCCGATGTTTCTCATTCTGGAAACGAACCAACTGCTTGCGTTTGCGTTCCCACCCCCCCACCCCCCTTCCACCGGCCCCTCCCCCCCCCTTGCGTTGCGTATTGATGAATTAATAGTGAGCGATCCCTCATCTTTAAAGGCTGTAATTACCCCGGGGAGCGGCACAAGGACAGGGGGGTCGCCGGCGGACGCGTGAACTCCTTCGACCACACCTCGTCGCCGTGCGTTTCCTGCTCGCCCAATCAGAGATGACACCCCCCCCCCCGTAGATGTAACGGACGGCGGATCATCCCTCCGAGCTCGCGGAAGCCCCTCCAGCATGCAGAGAAAATTAACTTCATCCCTACATCGATAATCCGCCGTGGAATTAGGATTTTCACCCTCTCATCTCAGCTGAGCAGGATTCAGCGGCGATGCCAAAGTGGGGGGGAGTCCCCACGGCGCCGCTATTGGCTAACACCGGGCTAACGCCGCGTGCATGCCGAGCGGCATAATCACACATCCACCCGGGGCCGGGTGACGTCATCAGTCAGTGTGGCCAATAAAGGGGCGGCTAAACCGAGAGTCTTCATCACATCCTCCTCTTCGTCACCCGAGAGGTAACATCATGTGACTCCGGTCGTCACATGGCATGTTAGCGAGTTAGCGCTTAGCATAGAGCGCAAATTGGATCGTGTTTATGCTCGTTTCTCAGACCCCAAGGGGCAATCGGGATAGAAATCCAGACTGGTGGTGGTGGTGTTGGTGGTGGTGGCCGATGACTTGGCTGAGACAAGGTGTCCTCTGGTTTTTCTTGATAATAACGGACAAACCGTGGACACGTTCGAAGGATAACAATGGATTTTTGACAGAATACGTCCGAATGGCGAGCTATGGCGCCGTCACCAAACATCCTACCTTTTAAAAAAGCTCTATTTTAATTCCGACAGATCAGCTAGCTCGGCGCCGTCTATTTAATCAAAGGGTGTTTTTATTTTTTTATTTTTTTTTGAAGTTCATTAATTAAATTTGTGTTTCTGTCGGTCACTTTCTCCGAAAAGCTCATCCTCTCCTCAAGCCGGACTTGATTGGAATTCAACCGACCCGTTTCAAATCGCAGCGGGGCGAAATAGGACAGGTTTCTACGGCGGCGGCGGCGGCGGCGTGATCCTCCGCCGCTCCACTCGGGTGCATTTGATTTTATTGCATCAGCAGATGGAGTGGATTGGTTTTGCTCAGGGCTCAACGTTCCTTATGATCAAAGTGGTCTAAAGCTCTTTGCTGGTGTCTGTCTTCGATTGATCCTACCTGCCACAAAGGGATCAGTAAAATCGAAACATCATAAAAACACCACGCCGCTCCTGGAGCGGATGCGCTGCTGAGACGCTTTCATTTGATATATAATTTTTTTTTTCTTTCCAGCTCGCCGTTGATGAGAGTCAGACGCGTTTGGGCGAGTTCGTAGCGGACGTCAGACCAAAGAACTCCATTTTTTAATTTATTTTTTTAAATTTCCCGAGCAACTGAAAGATTCTAAATTAATTCCGCTAAAGTTTTCAAAATCAGGCCTACTGCATTTGTAAATAAGCTCGGTGACTGTAAACCTGCAGACACTTGAAACTAGACTCATCACCATAAACCTGCATGCATTATAAATTAAGTGGCAGATTAGCTGGAGAGACTCCACAATATCAATTTCACAGGAAGGAGAATCAACAGACACAAACACGACGAAGCCGAGACCCAAACACAGTAAATCTCTTACAAAGGCTCAGGGCAGATTATTATGGTTTCTAAAATTCACAGCGACTGTCTTTATTGGCTCTCTGCCTGTTTAATATGCCCGACACAGCTCGCGGCGACGGCGTGGAGTGTATACCCCGAGACAAGCAGCTTAGCTTTGACATGGACAAACAACGCCTGAGGACACCCAGCGGAGGTAGAGTAGGTTAGAGGTTGGTGGGAAGTAAGGGAGGGTGTTGACACAGCGAATGAAGCGGCCGGATCGCAAACGAAGGAGGAGGCTGAGAAGATGACAGACGGAGAGCTCAGGGAGGAGAAGGAGTGGTTTCTTTAGCGAGCAGATGGGGGGATGAAAGAGAAGGTGAACAGAGGGATGGGGGCAAACGAGGGGAACTGTACCGTCGTCGGTTGTTGAGCGAAAATGGAGGCAAGCGCGTGTGGATGGGCGGGGAATGTCTAAGGAAAGGTTGGCATTAGCATTAGCAGTGGACGACGGGAAGACAAGTTAAACCCCGCCCCCCAATCAGGGGTGGGTCTGGGTTCTGGACGTGTGGTTTTGCTGGTTTTGTGATTTTAGAATGTATGCGTATTTCATGGGTCAGGCATGGGCAATCTACGGCCCCTGGGCCATCTACAGCCTGTTGGACTTTGTATCCTGGCCCCCCAAACTTGCCTCGCCAAACTCCATCCATCTGTTCCTCAACTGGAACGCCCCTCAAATTTCAGAACTCTGAGTCATGACATCACTGGTTAGCGTGGGTGATGTCACCATCAGAGTGTGTTGCTATGCTTGCTGCATATATATACCACACATCTGTATGTGGAGCTACCAACATCGTCCGCCGGTTTGTGGTCGATGCTACAGCTCTCTGCATGTGTGTTATTGTTCACTTGGGGGTTGGGTTCTGGTTCGGTATCAGTTGCCTGGAGTACAGAAGCCAACAATCGCCACGTAGGCAAAAGCGTCCAGGCAGAGGCAGCTGATTGTTGCAGACAACGGTGTTGAACTGCAGGAAAACGAGGTACAAAGCGCCGGCGCCTCTGAACACGTCCAATCGGCGGATACCTCTGAAGATCCAACAGAATATCTGAGATTATGCGGCGATGGATTCAGTTTGGGTGGTCGGCTCGGCTCTGACTGAAGGTAGAACAGGAAAACAGGAAGTTATAATATGTCTGCCTCCCTCTACTGGTGGGGTTTCTGTATTAGACTTCCTGTCTTTGTGGCCTGATTCAGTTTCATGTTCTCAACATGGACTAAAGATGTCTTGGTCGAAGGGCCGGAAAGACCCTCAAAACCCAATGAAACTTCCAGATGTGAGTTTAGGGATGGTTCCTGAAAGAGTTTCTGGTTCTTTTCAGTAATGTCCTGTTGGGTTTGTCTTTAGATTTCACATAAAATACAGAAGTACACCGTAGACGGTTGTTCAGCCTGGACCTGTCAACGCTGGCGTGGCCATTTCAGTCTCGCACTTTCAATGTCTTGTTGACGACAAATGGTTGGAATGCAGCGAACAAGAACTCCAATGTCGCCAACGCACCAACCGCTGAGACAGACTCTGAATGTTTGCGGTGATGCTTAATGGTTGTTTACCGGCAGGCCTGTGTGCCTGCATTCCACTTGGTATCACTGCGCTGTGGGGGGACGGGGTAGACCGTCGTGATCTAGACTGTCCTGTGTCGTGGGATATCGGTGGTTAGTCCTCAGGTTTATTTTTTATATTAGCACAAAAACCCAGCAATATTAACTCATTGGTTACCAGCGCTTTGTGGCAATTGTCGGACGTTTATCTGTGTTTTCTTTGTTCTTGATCAATCCCAAGATGATTTGCCAAGAACGACACCGTGTTTTCTCGCATTTAAACTTTGAAATAGGCAAACTTTATTGCATCGTAAGCTTCTGCAACTTCTCCGTCTTCCTCTGATTCGCCATCCTCCGTAACTGCATCAGTCGTCATGACAATATATTCCATGATTGGAAGCATTCGTGGGGATTCATTAATGAAGTCTTTGTGGGCAAACAAACATGAGTGGTGGAATAACGATGGAAAGACGGTTTTATTCATCAACCTTCTTGTGAAGGGGGGGTGGAACAGGGGCAGAATTATTCCGGTTAGATAACCCTACAGATGAGATTCAGTCAAAAATGCTTAGTTTGTTATTTTTGAATGGATTTTCAGTTAAATAAATTCACCTCATCCCAGAACAATAAAAAACAACCCGGTCCAGGATGTCCTCACCTTTTTCACCCGCTGCCTGTTTGCCACGGAGCGCCGGCGGAGCTCTAATGAGCCCAGGCCCGTAAGTGTATTCTCTTCGTCTCATTGGTCAGAGGCTCATTAATCCCCCCCTTCCCCCCCTCGTAGTTTTCTCCTGCAAAGTGAATTACACAAGTGCCTATTGATTCCTGTCCTTTTGCCAGGCATGTTTAGAGTGTAAACCTATCGCTTTGCTCCCCGAGCCTTTCCACCGTCAAGCTTCGTTTGTGTAGAAGGGGGGACTAATTGGCCCGAGTCGGCATCACCTTGGTTGTCTGGACCGGGAGGCTTCACACCCGCAGGAAGTATGGAAGGGGAATAAATCTGGAAGAAATGATGCAGGCAGCGCTGGAGGTGGAGAGCACATCTCATTGTCTAACTGAAGCTCAAGTGTGTCTATTAAAGCGTAATGCCGGGGTCGCGGCCCCGGGAATATGCAATGTGTCTCATCTGCATCTGAATGTTTGTGGTGACTGCTAATGCCTCCAAACGGCTGGGGCAAGCGAGGACAGGGGGGGCAGTAATTACTTCTCTGGATCAGGTAGGTGTGTGTGCTGAATGAGTTTCATGCTTCATTACTGAGGGGCGTTAAGGTAATAAGGCCCTGACTGTCCATCCAGGGAACTCATCACTTCTTATGGCGGCGATATTAGCCCCGTGTTGTTCAAGGGTTACTCCTTTTCTCATTGACTTCCCCTGCCACAGAAGATTAAAGCCTCCCCAAGACAGCTATTAAGTGGATACAGGTGACCCTTCATAATCCCATAATGGTCCCTGTTTAATCAAAATTTAACCAACACTTGATCTTTTGTTCACTTTTGAACCCTGCAAGCGGCAGTGACGAGGTTTGACACCGTCACACCGCAAGGAAACCTCAGTATCCATTAGAGGAATACTCTCTGGAGGAGTTTACTCCGGTGTTCTTCAGTGTTTTGGAAGGCTGTCATGTCTTTTGAGTTACTCCCCCATCTACCTGCTGTATGTGTGTGTTTGTGTCTTAACAAATAAAAGCCATAAAAAGTGATTGAAAGCTGCGGGAGGCGTGTCCTCCACCTCCCGAGGTACTTACCCGCAAGGGTCACTGAAGTACCGGATTGGATCATCTTAATTGTGTCGTAACGCTTGTGCAGCGAACCATTTCCAGCTAACTTTACTGTCACCAGGGGAGGTTGAATGATTGTAATTATTACCTGAGTACCTCAATGAATTTTATTCCATCCAGAACAGAAATGTCACAGGAATTCCCCAACCACTGGCCCAATTACCTAATGGGCCTAAGAGAAAAGTGGAGTTGTCTGGTCACTCTTTATGGCTCCACAGAACCATTACAGCAATTTGTGACAAGGCATAGAAATCCTTAAATTGGCCATTTTATTACGTTTTTTACTTGAACTGTCCTTATTTTTTATGTCCCCACAAACTCAAAAAGGACACAACTTTTCCAACCTTTAGACCCAAATTTGTCGAACTCCACTTACTTGCCGTTTCCCTTCTGGTAGAAGTGAGGCATTTTGAAAGGTTTGAGTATAATATGTGGTAGTTGAGCTCCGTTGCTAACGTATGACAGCCTGATTTACCCTCCTTACCACGGATATTCAAAAGATATTAGGCGTTTCTTAAGATTCCAGATCCAATTACCTCGATAATTACATGTTTGATGTTTACCATTCGTCCTATCCGTCCTACCTGAATGGGAAGACCGATGAGGACATCAGAGTATCTAATGGTGCTGCTAAGTCCTGATTAAGTCCAAATCAGGGATACAAGAGAAAGGAGTGTCCGAATGTAGAATCAGAGGCAGGACTGGATCTCTCCTGGATTTAGTGGACTAACTGATGTGTTCATGCAATGAGAAGCTGTAAAAGTTAAAGACAAACGAGACAAGATAAAATATCAACCAGGAAGGACAAAAGACAACATTCTTCTACACAAAAGTTCGAGGAGTCAAGGCGCAGGAATGAAAGCGATGAAAACATCACTTGTGTAGAACAGTTTGGAGCAGATGAACCGACAGAAAGACGAGGTCAGACTCACCAAACGCAACAAGAAGGCTAACGAGGCTCAAGTCCGAACGACTGACCATGGCAGGAAGTGCCAGATCAACGTTTGGCGAACCGTTGAACCTCAGCGCCAGTCACTTCAGGAGATCAGACGATACTGAATGTTGTCTGCACCACCTGTTTCTTTACTCTTAAGGAGTTGTTGAAGGGATTTTCGTGATGCAATTTGCAAACAACAACCAATCATGGCTGTAGATTTGAAAGGTATCCTCATTATGAAAGATGCAACAGATAGTCAGAGCAGATTGTTACCTGGACAACGGTTAAAGGAAGAAACTGGTCTTTGATGGGAATCTAATCCCTTTCTGTCGCTGGTCTACCTGCAGAGTTGAGCAGTAATCAGTTTCCCCAAACCGCTCTGGGATTGATTACTCATTCCTGCAATGGTATCTTTTATAAATTGTTCTCTGTTGCGAGGGTGAGAATAAAATAGTTTCTATCTAGTAGTTAATTATGTTCTTAATTAGTCAAGGAAAGGACAAGTGAATTAATGGCGGTTTATCAAGTGCAGCGTATCTGCAGAAGTGTTTCCTGATGTCGTCTCATTAACCGTGACGGCTGATCTTCGCTGATCTGTGGGCGTCGACTCGATCTATATCCTCCTGCCTCTGAAGGGACGTAAAGGTTAATGCCGCCGGCGCTCTCAGATGCCGACCGTCATGCCTTCTGTCCGCCGCGTCCTGCCTTCCATTACCCTTCGTCTCATTTGCTAATGATGTAATTAATAAGGCCGCGGCAAGTCAAGCGGTCCGGAACGGGGGGCCGCCGACGCCGGGGTCAATGGGACACATCAGTCAAGGGCGACAAATGGAAAGTAAATAATTTGTTTGTTTGGTTGTTGGGGTGATTTTTTTCTTTGGCAGTGGGCCTGCAGAAAGGCGTCGCTGAGATAATCTTTCTCACGTGTTTTATTATATTTCCAAACAATCTTCAGATGATAGATGGAGATTATTTCCTCCGCCAGTCATTTCCTTCACACGGCCACCAGTTCTCCTCCCATATTGATTTTCGAGAGGAGCCGGCTGCTGGAACTAAATGAGGAGATTGCAACAGGTAATGCCGGGGTGCCGAGTCGAGGGCTGTTTAATCGTCTCCTGAATATGAAGGATCCTTGAGGAGGCTGGTCTGCTGAGTGCTAGAGAGAGGAAGAGGCTGAAGAGGAGGAGACGTGTTGGAGTGGACAGCAGAGGAAATAAGGTTTTAAAGGAAAGATTCCTGTGATCAGGGGATAAACCTCTGAGGTGATTATTGTTCCAGGGCAACAGCTTTATAAATAGTGTTATCTCTGAGGAAGCTGGTTAGCAATCAGTTACCTAACCAGCGTCGCCTACCAGGGCGATGAAGTCTTGCTCATGGGCTCTACCTCAGGTACCCTTCGACATGCCTGTAGAAGTACAAATGTTTTACATATCAATAAACTGAAATCCAAGTTGTTGTGTTTTAAGTTCAGATCCAGAAGCTGCTGATGTCAACGAATGAATCCTCGTCTTCACAAGTTGTTTCCGTTTTGTGTCCCGGTTTGCATCTTTTGAAAAAGTGTTGAAGGGGTCTGTCATTGCTTCCAGGTCTTCTTCCTGCCGTCAGATCCTAAAGTTAGGACTGAATTCAGATATAGACCAGAATCACGCCTAAGCGAGGTCACCAACCTGATTTAACTTGATGTGTCTTGTTGTAATTCAACTCATTGCTAATTATTTTTGAATCTGTTTGTCTATAACTCTGTTTGTTTGGCCATGACAACTTTGTCATAGAGGTTTTACATCAAAGAGGCTTTTTCTGGTTAAGTACAAGTTCAATCAAGGTAGATAAGTAAATAAATATTCTTTTAGTTTTGTCAGAGAAAGCTTGGACTTCCAGTGTGGTAACCACAGGTGGGACATGGAATACCAATGGATGAATTTGCATATTATTGGATCAAACTAATGTGTCCAGTACCAGAAAGTGGGACTCATCAGGATTTATGGAAGCACATCCAGGTCAGAACAAAACAAAGTATTTAGTTAACGGAGTAAAGTCCTGTGGGAGGTGGCGTTCAGGGCTGAGTGGGACCTTCACCCTGGAGACTGGAGTTAACTTCCTGTGTGGAAGTAAACACATGTCACCGACTGTTTCCTAACCAACCCACGTAGTTTGAATCGACCGAAGTGTCGTTTCCTGTTTGGCAAATGTTAGATTTAGTAGCAGGAAGGCGTTTCGTTTGCACAGGAAGTCTGATCGATCTGGGTGGAACTCACAGGTGTAGCATCGGTACCAGATGACCTACACAAAGTTCTAGCTTCAGTACGAGATGATCTACTCGAGGGTGTATCTTCGGTACCAGATGATCGGGGGGAGGGTGTTTTTATCAAAACAACCTGCTGTAGGATTAGCATCAACCTCAACGTGAAGGGGCTTCATGTGAGGTGAGGCGACCATGAGCCGTTTTCCCGAATGGGTATCGTGATCGGGTTGGTCCTTGGGACTTGATGAGTGTTTGGATACGAGTGCTTCTCACACCTTGAGCGATTGGTCCATGACTTTTATTGATCTCTTATTGCCTCAGGGTCACAAGAAACCTTTAGGACTCCTCCCCTGATGAAGGCGAGGTCATTCCAGGTCTCATCCTTCCAGGTCTGACCTGAGACCGTGTTAGCTCGCCACCCTCCGGATGACAATTGGCTGTTGAGAAGTGGTGTTATTCTGGCTGCTGCTGAAAAGACCTCTGGGAAAACAGGGCCTTCCTGACCGTTCTGCTAGAACCATAAATCATCACAAGAGCAACCTCCTCCTTGTTGTGACCTAGACATGAGTCCACACACACACACACACACACACACACACACACCTACACACACACACACACACACACACACACACACACACACACACACACACACACACACACACACACACACACACAGGAATGAAGTCTCTTCCATTCATTGGTTAGCTTAGTTCCACTTTTCTGCATTGAAGCAAATATCAAGACTTGCTATTGGATATAATCAATAAGCAATCAATCACATCCTGGGTTCACGTCTACCTGCCATACTCTGTACCATACCCTAACCGTGCCCACCTTACCCTACCCTACCCTACCCTACCCTACCCTACCCAAATATCTACTTTTCTACTTTACCCTACCCTACTCTACCAACATATTGACCCCAACCCGCCTAACTGTATCCTACCTACATACAGTCTCTACCCTACCCCTACCCTATCCTAAACTTACCTGACTGTACCCTACCCACATATCTACCCTTCCCTTACTCTAACCTACTCTACCCTACCCACATATCATGTTTTGGAATCCAACCCATTGAGATGGACCTCCTTGTTCTGGTTGGGAACTCCCAGTAAAACCACAGTCTGACCTCTTGGCCCCTGAGCAGCTCTAGTGGAGCCGCTGGCGGTCAAGGGCCCGGCTCAAGGGCCCGTTAACGGTGGTAATGAGGAAGGTCAAGTACCTCTCTCAGCCAGATTCATCCTGCCGTGCTGGGAAGTGAAACAACAACCTTCTGGTCATGAACTAATGTCTGTAACTTTTAACTGACCCGGGGTCAGCTCAGAATTCCGGTAAAGCTGTAAGCATTAATTAACTTTTACTCCTCATTGACGGTTTTCTCAAATGTAAAAAAAACACAAAAAAAGAGTTTCTACACTGAGGCAACGAATTAATTTCAGTAATTTCAAGAGAAACTCGAAATACTTTGAGATAATATTTATGATTTTGTTTGAAATATTTCTTCTCATTAGGAAGATTTTATGTTGTTTTACTTTATTCAAGCTTTTTCAGTTTTAATTCATCTTAACCCAGCATTTTCTTCTCTTCACACATTTAGATCTGTGCTCCGCTCTTATCCTAATGAAGCTTAAAATAGATAATATAAAATAAAGAGTAAAATTAACACCAGTATTTATGCAGAAGTCCACTATATAATCAATAAATCTTATAATGAACACAAATAATTTTGTAAAATGTATTTTAATTTATTCACATTGCCTATGTGATAGAAATGGATGCATCAAATGCGATTTTTTAATGTTGAATTTTAATTTAATTTTAATTCAAATGAAAGTAAAAATTTGAATTTAAATATGAATATAAATGTCATTATCAGAAAGAACTCAGATTTTTAGCGTCGGTTGTTACCAGTGTTCAGGAGGTGGTGGAGGCTCCTGAGACAGTCGGGTTGAACCTGGTTGAACTCGTCATCATCATGCTGATTAGAACAAAACAGGTCCTTTTAGAGAATGGGGGGTGGGGAGGTTGGGTGAGGAGAGGTGTCCGGTCTCCAGCTGCCAGGTCAGCAGAGAAATTAATTTAGATAATGATCCAGATAGAAATGGCAGTCGTCTGCGTGGCGGCGATCTCTGGTCCCGGGAGGCGGTCGGAGGAAGGCATTGATTTCAGGGCATTCAGGGTCCGGTGGTCTTTGAAGAGGCGAGGGTAAGATCAATGCTGTGGAGATGAAGACCGTGACATTTACTGGAGGTTTCTGCCCGGGGGGGCAGGAAGGACCTCTGCGTAAAGACACCCCCCCCCTCTCAGGAATGGACCGCTTTTCATGACCGAAGCTGCTCAGAGACACAAACCGAAAATCAGACTCTCGTCTTCCTCAGGTTTAGTCTTCCTCCTTTTAGGAACACATTTCCAACACAACCTGAACGCACCACAAATACACTGGAGACACCCCAGTAAAGAACACAGACCTGTCCCGGGTCCTCAGGGGGATCTGAACCCAGGAGCGTGTTGCTATGAGGCGTCAGTCCCCCCTTCCACCCCCGCACCCCCTATCATGAAGGCCTACGAGGCTTTTGTGTGACAGCTGACAAACCTGTTGTCTTCAACAACAGACACACACACACACACACACACACACACACACACACACACACACACACACACACACACACACACACACACACACACACACACACACACACACCACAAAGTGTTCCATTTATCTCTTAAGAACAGACGCAAACAAAGCGACAGGAATAAATACAATCGCTTTGCTTTGTGTAGATACACACCACTGATTCTATATTTCACTCACACTCCTTTTCCTTTCCCCTTAGTGTGTGGGTTTTTGCCTCTTGCACTGAGGCTGACACACACACACACACACACACACACACACACACACACACACACACACACACACACACTCGCTGCTGAATAATTGAGCAGACGCCGAGGGAGACTTACTCGGCCGTTAAATAGTCTGGGCTCTAAATAAACACTGTGATTGTGCTGAGCGGGCGAGGTCAGAGGTCGGTCCCTGCCGAGGGAAATGACATCACACGTCAGGAAGTGGACTTCACTTCTGGATCGCCACTTTGTTCTGCCTCCTCCCCCCGGCGTAGGAACGGAGTTGGTCAGGTGGAATAAAGCTCCCCTGGTTAAGATTCACATCGACATCTCTGCCGGGGCATCAGCTGGTAGAGATGTTCTCATCAGACATTCTCATCAGATGTTCTCATCAGACGTTCTCATCAGACATTCTCATCAGATGTTCTCATCGGACATTCTCATCAGATGTTCTCATCAGACATTCTCATCAGATGTTCTCATCGGACATTCTCATCAGATGTTCCCATCAGCTCTTCTCTTCACACTCATCAGACTTTCTCATGACCAGCTACCCTCAGCTGTTCTCATCAGATATTCTCATTAGACATTCTCATCAGCTGTTCTCATCAGCCATTGTCATTTTAGTTCTCATCACCTGTTCTCATCAGAACTTCTCATGATCTCTTCTTATCATCTGTTCTCATCACCTGTTCTCATCTGTTGTTCTCATAAGACGTTTTCATCAGGAATTCTCATTTGACATTCTCACCACCTGTTATCATCAGCTGTTCTCACCAGGCATTCTCATGATCTGTTCAATTCAGCAGTTCTCATGAGACATTCTCATGAATGTCTGACACTTTCATCAAAAATTCTCATCACCTGTTCTCCTTAAGTTCTCATCAGACATTCTCATCAGTTCTCATCTTTACAGCAGCAGACTGACACGCCTCAGTCCTCATCCAATCATCTCGCGTTTGTCTTGTCAAACATCGTTCCATCTTCCAGGTTCATCACCTTCACGTTCATCAGTCTCATCAGTCTCATCAGCCTCATCAGAACCGTTCGGGGATCACACGATTGATGTGAATCCTTTCCGTTTCTAACTGTGAGACATATGTTGTGAATTAAAAACAGAAACGACTCCTTGAAGGATCTTTTTTCACTCGTCGTGGTACCGACGTCTTCCTCATGTCTCATAAATAAACTCGTCCTAAAGCTGCAAAGACAATGAGGGTAAATGAGATCAGAATAAGTCGTGAACTTTCTCCCATCAGTCTGACAGAGGCTCACCTGAGCGCCTCATTTGCAGCTGTGGATGCTGTTATTTTTGTTTCAGTAGTGTGATCGTAGATGAGTTAACCTTCATCACCGCTGTCAGAGTCTTCCTCCCTCCTCCTGTGGTTAATTCAGTGGATGTGAAGCTCCTGCCTGGAGGTGTTTGTACGCTGCCGTTATGAAAGGCTGATAAATGACAGCAGCTCCACGCAGGTGCAGCGATGCTAATGCGCCTCCTCCTGCCTCCTTTTGTCCTCCTTCTCCTCCTTCAACTCCTCTAATGCTGTCTTTGTTCTCTCCTCTCTCCTTCTGCTCCCTCGTCTCCTGCCTTCTCTGATCCGACCGGACGTCTCCTCACATCCAGGTAAGAATCAGCCTTATTTACTACTGAACACCTCCTCGCATGTGTCCTACTGATACAACTGATGGTTGTACTCTGTAGCTAACGCTAACCAGCAAAAACCATGACGTCAGAGGTTTTGTGTCCCTTGCAGTGAGTCATCATAAATTCTGTCTCATCTTCCCTCATGCTCCTCATCTCATGTCTTCTCATTTCTATTAAATCTTCTTTTCCTTTTGGCTTTTCCCTTCAGGGGAAAAGGGGTGTTTGATTTGGCAAAGGTTTTACACCGGATGCCCTTCCTGACGCAACCCTTCTCATTTCCTTTAAATGATCATGATAATTAATGCGACACGTCCTCCTATAATTTAACGAATGTCTCCAAAGCACTGGACCAGTTTGACGGTTCTGGTTCTGGCTCTAGTTCTGGTTCTGGTTCTAGTTCTGGTTCTGGTTCTGGTTCTGATCACTTGAAATCTTAATATAATCACCCTTGTTTACCTGCTTTTCGACGCCCACTGAGGGAATCCATCGATCGTCCTTTAATAAACTGCAGATTCATTGGTGTTTCACTGGACCAATCAGAAGCTGGAGGTGGGGGGAAAGAGGAAAAAGTCACCTGACAGGATGCAACTCAGCAGACTTCCTCCCACAATCTGATGAAGTCACATCATTGGCGTCCAACGGGTTGTCTTCAGAACGTGTCCTAACCCCGCCCCCCCACCTCCAACATCACCTGGCCCTGTCCCAGCCAATCAAAACAGCCATTAATCTGGCCTCAGGTGGATGCCGTCACCCCCGCCGCCTCTCCACCTGCATCCCCTTCACCTCATAAAGTTTTCTACAATAACTTTGTTGATTTTTTTTTTTTGTACAAACGTCCCAAACTAAAAACCTCTGGGCGGGGCAGGGAGGCGGAGCTTAATTCAACTAACTGTGGATCTCTTTCCTTCCTCCGAGCTCCGTTTCCGTCATTCCTTCCCTTTTTTTTCTCCCATCTTCCCCTTCTTCTTCCTGTCTCCGCCTCGTTGAAACCCGTCGACAACTCTCTCTCTCTCCCCGCCGCCTCTCATGCACGACTTCACAGCATTCAGATGCAAATAAACCGGCCAATTACGGCCCAGCACGCGAGCGCGTTCAAAGGAACATTGTGTTGGCTGGTATTCCCGTTAGCCGGTGTGGTTTTCCCTCCGGAGTCGCTGGTGGCGAATAAATTAGGACCTCAAGCTCACAGAAAGCCACATAAATCATAACAACAATAAATAAATCATAATCCCGGAGTCTCGCTGACCCACATTTGCTCATTGCCACCTACATTACCGCCATTGTGCGAAAGCGCGTCGGGAGCCGGCGCCGCTTCATGGTTGATCGCTCCGACAGAAAGAATTCCCGTTTTTGTGTTGGGATGACAGCGGAATCAGTGTTCTGTCTTTGTTCGGGTTTCCCCTTGTCTGCTGTTAGGAGGACTTCCTCTTGTTTCTAAATCGGGATGCCCCGCCCCCTCCGTCTCAGAGACATCTGTTCATTCGTTACAGAAATATAAAGTTTGTAAAATATAGTCCAGTCTGTCATCTTCGGGGTTCTGTTCGTACCACCTGTAGCGTTTTGTTCTAAAGGTCGTCTAAGACGTATTCGACTCCCTTTTGTCAGCTAAACGGTTCATTATCAGCCCCGCAAACCAGGACCCAGACACGTGGGGGTGTGTTTGGCGTCTTAATTATTCAGCGTGTCGGCTCTCATTACCTTTTAAAAGCCAGGTGCGCCTGCAGGAGGTGAAGATACAAGCACAGGTGACCTTTTGGGGTCTGAAGGGAACGAGAACGACATAATCTTGGTTCTGCTGCGGACGGCAGTGTCGGGTTTTCTCAGAACTCACGGCTGGGTGTCGTCCGTTGGGTCAACCCAACGTCAGTCAAAGAAGGAGAATCGTGGAGGTGGTCACAAGTCTAGAATACATCCAAACCAAAGATAGGAGCCAATCTGACAATTAGAAAGTAGGATATTTAGTCGGATCGAGATGCTTAACAGGTCTATGAAAGTTTCCGACCCTCCAGAGGACAAGGATGACCAGTGCAAAGCGGGACGTGATTGATCGCCCCTTCGTACCCTAGAGTTCCTGCCCCAGTGTGAGCTGGGATATGATCCAGTTACCCCAGTCTGAGGAGACACACTAGTTGGCGAAGCTTGATTGATGGATGCGTTGCTGGTTTTGTAGTCGGCTGTGAAGTCACGTGACAACCAAATGCCAAAATTGAGCCATAAATCAAACTTGCCGTCGGAGCAATTCTCCACGGAGCGTCGGGCTTCCCCGGTAAGCAAAGAGAGGAGTTGCTGTGTCATCATCGGCCCGCTGTGTTCCTGGAGGATGATCTATGGGTAGTTAGGGCTTTCTGCCCCCCCTACTCATATGATGGATGGCTGGAGTGTCACGTCGGACCCGGTTCCCTTCCTTCTCGCTGCTTGGGGCAATTCCACCACCTGCTATTTTTCTTCTCCGCTCGCTCTGACCTGGTCAGGAAACCTGCTTCCCCATATTGTGGAGCTTTTAAGGGGCCAGCGTGAAGCTATTAACCCCCCAAACCCCCCCACTTTGTGTTAACTATACCCTGACAGACGCTTCGCCTTCGCCGCTTAACAGCCGACGATTCTTTAGCGTCACGCTGCTGATATGAACGTTAATGTTTTGTCTTTACTGAAGTCAGTATCTGTCTCTAAACGTAATGACCATTCCTGATGGAACCATCTGCATTCTGATTGGTTCATAAACTTTCCCATCTCTATGGAATTCTTTCTGCCACTGAGCATGAAATCTCCCGTGAAAATGAGACTCTATCGCCTTTAATGTCTCTATTTTAGGTTTAATGTATGAAGAAATTCAAACATTTGGTTTGGGTCCATGGCGAACGATGGAAAACAATCATCTGTAGAGACAACACCTCTGAAACAGGTCTGGATTATCATCCTCGAACCTGTGGTTGGTGGGTCCAGATTATCAGGTCTAGACCTGTGATTGGTCTTGATGTTGGGTCTAGATTATCAGGTCTGGACCCGTGATTGGTCTTGATGTTGGGTCTAGATTATCAGGTCTAGACCTGTCGGTCGTCCTGATGTTGGGCCCAGATTATGATCCCTAGTCCTGATGTTAGGTCCTGATGTTGGATCCAGATTGCCAAATCTGTACCCAACATCAGGATCAAACAAATTATAATAATAACTTCATATTTTTAAAAAAAAAATATTGTTAATTAAATTAATACATTTGATATTTCGAGTCTGGGATGAGCCAATCAGAGAGATCTCAGAGAACCTGATGGTCCTTTGTAGCATCATCTTTGATAAGATGTGTCAAAGTAGACATGAACCAACTTGGATGTGAGACGACAGGTGATGGGCGTGTCCTACAAGTGGCTGTGAGTCACAGGTGAGTTTATTTACCTGTCTACCAGCTCACTGGTTTGACCTTTGAACCTGAAGAACCCACGGCTGCCTGCGGGACTTTCTTGGCCCCGTACTCCGTCTGTCAGGAGACGGGGCATCTAGATGCAATGAAGTCCTAAAGAGACATAAATGTGAGCATAAATAAAAGCTTAGAGAGTCGATCAACAACAGATAGATCATAAATTTCAGGCTAAAATCAGCGGTTAATGCTTCAGGGCTGAATATTTTCACGTCAAGTGTTTGGGATGATTTATAATCCTACTTTAGGTCTTATTTAAAATGCACTTTATCTGTATCTCTGCGCCCAATATTGAGGGTGCTGCCATGGAAACAAGCCACAAAAATATGCGTAAGCACAATGAGATGTATACATGAGTCAGTGTTGGAGTAATATCAGCAGAATACAGCTAATTAATCATATTCTCACAGTGTTTTTATAGACAGTGTAGGAGGTTCGCCGGGATGTCAAGAGGACATCGTGTTTACACGAACCAATTTCAGAACAGAGCGCTCGAATCACTTTGAAATATTTACCATTAAACGCCCACAAACACAAACCCTTCACCAGGAAAAAAATCTTTCAGAATCCACGTGAGACCCGGGTTTCAGAGCCAAAAGGAAAGCCTTGCATGATTTAACGGGGCCCGCGTCCCAGGACCGCTCCGACTTAACTCGGTTTGGGTCCCCAGGTGGAGGCGACAGAAATAGCAGAGCCTGATTCAAAATCCCCAAACCCCACGTCATGCATTTCTCAGAAATACCTAACATCCATGCGTCGGGGGAGCGTCCGCTACCGCTAACGGCAGCAGCAGCCCCGCGATGCAGAGGCGTTCTGTTTGCTCTGATTCAGCCGGCGGTGAAGAAGAAAACTTTTTCATCAGGATCGCGTTCTGGGAAGACGTCCTCCTCTTCCTCGGCCCCGCTCAGGTTCGCGGTGAACTCAGGAACCTTGAAGAGCATGGCGGCAATTTTTTACACGACTGCGTGTTTTTTTTGTTTTTTTTTATTGTGTCTCTTCTTTTTGTTGGTTTTTTTTGTGACGAGGTCATGTTCTTTGATTTTATGTGGGTCAGGTTTGTCATCAGACTTTCACCTCCGTGACCCAATGGAATTGAAGCAATTATCAGATGTTCATTTTATAGCATCTCATTTTCAGTTGGGTTTTTTTTTTGCAGGCTAGTGTTGAATCATCATTTAATTTCACATTCTAGCATTTTAGCATCAGTTGTTTTCAACAGGTTTTAAGTGTAGCATTGGCACTTTTTTAAAATCATTTTGGATCACTATTTATTCCTTTTAAACTTTTTAAACTTTCCGTGTCAGAAATAAATTCACCAAAACAGAAAAAAAGAAAAGAAAAGAGATTATTATGTTGTTATTACGTTTTGGATAAAACATGTCAGAATCGAAAATGGAAAAAAAAAAAAAAAAAACTGTTTTCCTGTCTCTGAATATTTGTTCTCCATCTGGAGCTCTTGGACCTTTCCATGGAAACAGATGGGCAGACTGTTCTACACCGTCACACTTTTAACGAACGTACGTCCTTCACAAACCGAGGCAAACATTCGCTGCTTGTGTACAAACTGTTGTTTACCTCCAAACGTAAAAGAAAGAAAAGTAAAAATGTTTTATAAAACCGAAAAAAAAAACCCATTTTGTTCATTTCAGGAAAACGGCATTCTTCATATTTCTTTGACGTTTGCGAGTCGGAACCTCTTCGTTTTTGTATCACAGGAAGTGTTCCTGACACCTTCACAATAAAGGTCAAGCTGTGTTCTTTCGGTCAGACCGTGAGGTCGACTCGTCGTTTTTGGACCTGAACAAGAGAGTAAAATTTTTCTGTACAGTCAGACCTGTCTGGATTTCCATTTCACAGGTTTGCTCCTTCCTTCTTCTCCGTCTTTTGTCTTTGTTCATTCTAAATGCTACTGGCAGGCCGCCGCCGCCACCCCTCCACCCCCCATGCCTGCCAGGAGCAGCAATCAGCTGATATTAGCTCACTTTTACACTTTGAAGACAAGTTGAGTTTCACACCGTGTCTGTTTTAGGAGAACTCGTTGTCATGAACAGCAGCGAGTGTGATTAGACAATTAAAATATGATCAGATAGGGCTGGAATCTGACAGGAAGTGTTATGACAGCTTCCTTTGTCTGCTTTTCTTTCTGCGACTCTTTCTTCTCCGCTGACAGCGGTTAGACGGAGAGTCTGTACATTTATGAGTCAGAGCCAGGAGGCATCAGGAGAGAGAGAGAGGCTTTAATGTAGACGATTGAGACCAAAAAACCACCAGGAGACGCGTACGATGACATGACGAGGTCTCCTGGAGGTCAGTGAACGCCTCGCGGCGTCAGAAGGTCTGCAGAGGAACGCCTGGGTCAAAAAGGAGACGCTTCAGTTCCGGCGGTTCCCCTTGTTTACACACTATTATCTGATAGGAAACCTTGATGATGATGATGATGATGATGATGATCCACCCGTCCATCATGCTTCATCTCCTGATCAGTGAAGAACAAGAACCAGAGATCTTTAACCCCTTCAGGTCGACTGCAGAGAGGCTCTGAATCTGTGAGTTAGAGAACAGCATCGTCTGCATAGAGGGAGACCAGCGTGTGTGGTGTCGCTGCGTGGTGTGGGTTTGTGTGGTTACGTGTTGTGTTTTGGTGTGTTCTTGTGTGTTTTAGTTCTGTGTGGTTGTGTTTTTGTGTGTTTTTGTGTGTTTTTGTGTGACTTCAGCTCTGATTTGCGTTTATGGCAGTCGTGCTTTTTCACAACGTTTGTCTCATCTGTTAGCATGAAAGCTAACTTTGACCTTCATGATGTTGGCTTCCAATCATCTCACACACACACACACATATGCGTGTGATAACTCCCGGCGCTCTGGCCTTCCCGTGGCCGGCCTGTAGGATCCGTACCTGAGTGCTGCCGCTAGCGCGGATCGGCGCGGCGTCGGTTGCAGCTGTTGGCAGACGCCGCTTTGATAGCGCTCTCCCTTTGATACCCTGAACGCCCTCAGGGCTCGGATTTCATTTTGCCTTGGAAAAATCCCGACTTTGAAGAGGAGACAGAGAGTGACCTCGAACGGCATGATCTCCGTCTCCGGGGCGCACGCGAGTACATCCGAACGGAGCAGCAAAATAAAAATCTCTGAGCTGTAAACAAACCCACGTCTGATTCCCCTCGCCGCTTTAAAGACCCTCCCTTCCGTCGAACAGACGTGAAGAGATATCTTTTATTCCCGAGAGTAAGGAGCGTTGGAAAGGTCAGACAACCATCGGACAGAAACACGTCGTTGAAAGGACGTCGTCTTTTAGTAGGAAATGCTACACCCTCGTCTCGACGCCGTACTTTTTGTTCCTTTGATTTCAGCGATGGGTCAATTATGTCTATTAACTCTGGCGATTTTTTTTTTTTTTTTTGCCAAGCCATTAGGCACCAGCGTTTGTCTTTTACGCGGCATGCCGTATGGATTTTATCGATCCGGAGAGGTCTTAATAGAACACTTGAAGACCCACATAAACATTTACTGTAACAGTGGACCACCGGGACCACGAGCGCTCATAATGCAGCGCTGTAAATCTAAATTAGTCTAAGTGTCTCTGGATGTTTCTGCCGATACAGCTGCTTCTGATGGTATTTGTTCTGGACTCCTTTCAGCCATTACTCTTCATGTGTTGGTTCTAATGTAACATATCGACGCCGGGAGCAAAGACTGATGGGAACACGAGTTCATTTCTGCCAGGAAATAGATTTAAAATGAGGATTACAAATTTAAAAACCCCCCGTGAGTTTATTCTGGTTCAGTTAGGAATCCTTTTTAACTCCTGACGGACGACGTGGATTAAGTCACGAATCAGGAACACGCCTTGTGACGAGATGTGATTTATTATTATTTAATAATCCCTTTTCATCATCTGCTGTGTGGATGCAAGTGGAGGACAGTCGATAATGTGGAGCGTCTGTGCAGAAATATTATTCTGGCTCTCCGTTGCTAAGATATGAATTATATTGTGTCGTGAAGATGTGAACGGAAATGTTTTATTTATTTAGATAAAACCAAAGCATTCGAATAAGAAAAAAAATAAAAAGTATAAAAGCCCTTTAATTCAATGAGGAACTTGGATCCAAGGTGACCGGAATCCAAACAGCGTCTTTAAATCCGGTGGTTCCAACACTTTTATTTGCGGCAGATTGCTCGGAATAACTCCCCGAGAAATTAAAGAAACATCCTGAAAGCATCAACAGAACCGGTGTTAAAATCTATTATAGTGGAGAAAACCGGTGCCCCCCCACCACCACCACCACCACCAACCTGCCCAACCCCCCCCAGGTTCACTCCCATCGCTCCCTGTTATCCGTGGAAGGTTTTGTTGTAACGATGGGAGCAGGAGTCGCTCCTGCAGCCTTTAACTCTTCCTCCTTCAGAGGAGACTGAAGGTCAAAGGCGCCCCCCCCCACCCCCTCCACACACACACACACACACACACACACACACACTTTTCCATTCCGAGGCTCTTGTTAAATCCTCTAACCCTCAATTTTGCGTCACTCATTCTACATCCAGTCTAAATCATCTGGACTTTATCTGGATTATTTTTTTTTTTCCCGTCCAATAAGAAGCTTAGTTTAAACATTTGCATGCGTTTATGATTTTAATGCCTAATCTGGATTTATTTCTGCTTGTATTTATTATTTCTTGAAAAGGTCAGTGTCCATATATCTCTGATCGGTACGTCTTTTTACCCGACGCTAGAAGTTTTCTGCCCCCTTGTGGCCGAAAGATGTTGAACCTCAGCTCCGAGCTGCTCCGTATTTCTGCGTGCTAAAATTAAAAACTGCATTTGTTTAGAAGCACTTCCTGCTTCTCAAATATAAAAACTAAACAGTGCTAACCGATGGTCGGAGTTAAAGTCAGTGGTACCGAAACGGATCCCTGAGGGATCCCTGAGATGGAACCAATAACCGTTTACAGAGTTTACAGACGCTCTTATTTTAACAAAAAATGTCCAATAAACCAGGAAGCATGAAGTATTTATTATAAATTTAAAGAATTTCTTGAAATTTTAAAAATATTTATTGAAAAATTTGTGAGTTGAAGGTGTTTCATCGTAAAGAACCTGAATGTTCTGTCCTTTATTGAAGACTATAAAACCACAACTTTCTGAAAACTTGTTGGGTTTTTTTTGTCCAATGAGGTTTTTATCGCGTTAAATATTTAAACAAACAAACATATTTAAGATGTTTACTCAGATTTCATGTTTTTTTTTCCCCCTGAAAAGACTTTGAGAGAAAACAAACAGTCGTATAGCGAATCGGGTCGGGTTCCCTGAACGCCACATCACCACCCCCCCCCCGCGGCCTTCAGGGCTTTGGAGGTGAAACCGGGGCCCCTAAACAGACCGTGATAGATTCAGTTAGCGAGCTTTGGCCCTCCGGCGACTCATTCAGGGCGGGGGAGAGAAATCCCGACACCCTTGAAATGAGATTCCTGAAAGCCGGTGGCGGTAAACTTTCCCCCCCGATCCGGAGCGCTGACCTTCGGCTCATTGTTGTCGACTAACGAGGAAGATTTGCCCCCTTAAAAACCAGAAAAAGGTCACGGATGTCTCCGCAGACGTCGGATGAGGACGGCGCTGTGTTTGTTCTGGATCCTGAGGGGTGGGGGGGGGGGCGGCGGCCATATGTTTGTTTCCGCAGCGATGGCCTCTCGGGGCGCCGCGGCGAACCTCGGCGGTCTACCTTCTCCGGTGTCGATGCATCTTTCATAAAGCCTTCAGTCTGTTTGGATTCGCTCTGGTTGTGCGCCGGAGTAGAAGGAAGGATGGCGAGGGAACAGGAAGTGGAAGACGTGCTGCAGAAAGACAGGAAGTTTAATTGGCCGACGCGCTGGCAGTCATAAATGTCATATAAAATTCACACGAGTCGTAACGACAGTCGTCCGCTGGCGTTAATATCATTAGCTGTCAGAGTGGCTGCTGTTTGTTTGCTGTTAATTATTGCTTTCATTACGCGCCGTCATAAATCTGTCTGCTGTAATTACCCACGTCACATCTGGGCCGCCATCCAACGCGCGCGATACCGACTTTTACGGCAGCACCTCAACGCACCGCAGCCCACGGGGATCCGGGTCGCCGGGAGTCCTTCAAGGCTCCCGTTGTTGTAATGCGTGCCAGCAGGGGGCCCAAGCTGAGTGTGTGTGGGGGGGGGGGTTTATGTTTGGTACACCGCTAAAAAACCTCCAGGAAGCAGAACGTGTTCAGATGGAATCAACTGGTCCTTTAGTGGTCTGTACTGGTCCTTTAGTGGTCTGTACTGGTCCTGTAGTGGTCTGTACTGGTCCTTTAGTGGTCTGTACTGGTCCTTTAGTGGTCTGTACTGGTCCTTTAGTGGTCTGTACTGGTCCTTTAGTGGTCTGTACTGGTCCTGTAGTGGTCTGTACTGGTCCTGTAGTGGTCTATCTGGTCCTTTAGTGGTCTGTACTGGTCCTTTAGTGGTCTATCTGGTCCTTTAGTGGTCTATCTGGTCCTTTAATGGTCTATCTGGTCCTTTAGTGGTCTGTACTGGTCCTTTAGTGGTCTATCTGGTCCTTTAATGGTCTATCTGTTCCTTTAGTGGTCTGTACTGGTCCTTTAATGGTTTATCTGGTCCTTTAGTGGTCTATCTGGTCCTTTAGTGGTCTGTACTGGTCCTTTAGTGGTCTATCTGGTCCTTTAGTGGTCTGTACTGGTCCTTTAATGGTCTATCTGGTCCTTTAGTGGTCTATCTGGTCCTTTAGTGGTCTATCTGGTCCTTTAGTGGTCTGTACTGGTCCTTTAATGGTCTATCTGGTCCTTTAATGGTCTATCTGGTCCTTTAGTGGTCTGTACTGGTTCTCCAATGGTCTGTACTGGTCTGTTGAATTTTTCAAAACACATTTAAACTGGTTCTCGCAATATTTTACGTAAAATTTAATCCTGAGATGTTTAAACATTATTTCTCAGCCTCAGATTTTTTTTACATTTTCCTATAATATACATATATAATTAGACAGGTGTGTGTGTGTGTGTGTGTGTGTGTGTGTGTGTGTGTGTGTCTCCTAACATAAATCGGTTCTGTGGAGGGTCACATGACGCCGGGCACCTCAGGGGCGTGGCTTTGTTTCTATGATGGCTCCGCCCACCAAGCTGCTGAAATAAGTTATGAACGGAGAGTCGCTGTTGAAGCGGTTAACGTACCTGAGGTCGAGGTAGAATAAAAATACGAAGGTGTGTTTAAAGTTTAGATATTTGTTCCTCAAAATGTTTCAGTTTAATGTTCTTTAAATGTTATAATTTAAGATTAAAACTTCCTTTCTTTACATTATTATTGACGTACATTGGAAACATGAAAAAAATAACCTCAAAACTTTTCATCGGGGCGATCAAATGACGTGATCGATGGCGCTGCTCGATAACCTTCAAAACCCAGAGTCGGTCCCGTCGTCACGGCGACGCTCTGATGCCTTGTGACTCCTTTTTTTATTTTATTTTTTACAGGTAGAAATATTTTCCTGGAGACGGGCGGTTTGGGGGTTTTTTTATCACACGTCCATTCTTTGATAAGATTCCAGGACGACATCTGAGCTGAGTGCTTTTCATGTCCTCTAAACGTCAACCTCTAGAAGTCGGGTTTCACCGCCGCCGCCGCCGGCGTCCGCCGCGCTCCTCGTGACTCGACCCGAAGCCCGAACAGTTCTGATCAGAGGGAGGCGGAACAAACGGCGGCGCGTTTGAAGCCGTTTGAAACGGACAGGGAAGATTTAACGCAAGTCGGACAATCAAAGGGGGCGGGCGTGGGGGCGGGTCTTATTTTGCTCCGAAACGCATGTAATCCACTAGCAGGAGCGCTAATCCGGCGCTGCCGATTCCAGGAAGTCCCCGTTCCCAAACAGGAAGTGGGATGAGATCGGAACATCAAGGAAGGAGTCGACACCCACCTGGTCGTTTCGGGGTGGCGTCGTTTCCGAACCGCAGCCGAGAAAAGTTCTAAAAAAAACGTCTTTGAAAGTTTCTTGGAAAGGATCAGGAAGAATAAAAGTCAAACGGAAAACAAATCAAAGCAAAAAGCCATAAAAATCACAAAGCTGTTACAGTAAAAAGTCAATTCCAAGAAGAAGAATAAAGGTCAGTTCCATAACTCAAACGGCGCCGCCGCCATCAGGAGACGCACGAAACCGGCGCCGCCGTAAATTTCATCTGGAAATTATTTAAAACGTTTAGAGGATCGTTGATTTTCAGGAAAAACTAAAGAGAGAAATTAAAGAAAAAGTTTATTCCTTTGGGGAAAAACTGCTGTAAATGGAGGGGGCGGGGCTTCTGCTGCTCCTCCAATCAGCAGCAGGCGGGTTTAAGGGCGGCCCAATCAGAAGGGACGTTAAAGAACTCGCGCTGAGAGAAGGTTCGGATTCTGCTTGTGACCTTTGACCCCTCCAGACGCTGTCAGACATCCGACGGGTGAGCGCCGCTCCTGATTGGCCGGTCAATCAGACTCCGCCTTCTTAAAAACATGACCTTCATGTCGGTTTTAAACTCAGTCCTGGTTCTAATTTTACCTTTAAACCTCCGTCCTGACCTGAAAGCGCCGCCCCCCCACATCCTGCCCCCCCCCCACACCCGTCGCCCCCCCTCCCCCAAAGGGCTGAAACTGGAACGATTTCTCCGCCTCTGATTGGCTCCTGATTCCTTCGCCTCCCTTTTGTCTTTGCTGAACCCTCTGATACATGAAGGAAAAACGAACACGCCCCCCCCCAGCACCACCTACCCCTGCTTCTGCCCCCCCCCCCCCCTTGTTCTCCTTCTGAAAGAGCAGAGGAAGAGGAGGGAGAGCGAAGATGAAGGAGAGATGTGGTGAAGGGAAGTCAGGAGAAATAGCCCCCGGCTGTCTCCGCCCCCCCATACCCTCCCTGCCCCCCCACCCCCACCCCCACATGCCGAGCAGAGGCTGCCTGGATGCTAATTACTTATTAGATTGCAGATCTGTGCGACGGGGGGTTGTGAGGCTAATTAGGTTAGCGCCCCGCTAAAATGAAATGTCTTAATGCTAACGCTACTTACGGAATCTGCCCCCCCCCCTGCCCCGTCACCTCCCCCACCCCCCCATCCCGCCCTCGCTCTGTCAAACCCCCCCGGTGAGTCCAGCCTGTGCTAACCGAATGACGGCTTTAAAAACGAAGCTGACGTCCAGACAGGCGAAGGAGGCGGGGCATGGGGGGGTGGGGGGGGTCTGAGACGGCCGTAATTATCCGGCTGACCTTTCCAGGAGACTCGGATCAGGACGGAAGGACGAGAGCAGCTCCGTGACTCATGCTGGGGTGGGGGGGTGGGGGGGGCTGAGGTGTCGGACGGCCTCGACAGCATCGGATGTTTGGTCACATGACCAAAACCTTCCTGTTACAACTTCCTGTTATGGGTTGCACACCTACTTCCTGTCCCGCCTCCTTCTACACGTCTTTGGTGTGACTCCTCTTTGACAAAAGCAAAGCGGAGTGACTCCGGTTGGACGGGAACAAACCGGTGTGACTCTGGTTTGACTCCGGTTTGACATGAACAAACCGGTGTGACTCTGGTTTGACTCCGGTTTGACATGAACAAACTGGTGTGACTCCGGTTTGACAGGAACAAACTGGTTTCACTCCGGTTTGACAGGAACAAACCGGCGTGACTCCGGTTTGACAGGAACAAACCGGCGTGACTCCGGTTTGAAGTGACCGGCTGACTCGGGGCTGATGGGGGACGTCACCCGGCGTCTCTCTGGAGGTGTGAACTCTGGCGTGACATTTAGGTAACACTCGTCTGACGTGTTTTTCAGAGCTGCGTTCACACCTGTCGTCAGCGACATTCACACACAGTCTCAAGTCGCTCTGGATTAAAGACGCCATCCGTCTCCGATGGAGGACTTCCTGGAGAACCCGTTGTAACGCCTCCAGGCTCTAATGGAACCGATGGTTCTACTAATGGCCCCGGATCATAAAGCACCGGCAGAGGCTTTTAACACATCCCATAATCCAGATCTGATCTGATTTGTGGCGCCTTATTGGATTCAGATCGATTTGAACTTTCACAGCCTCTAAAACGCGTTTTAATGGATCGCAAACCGGATCTGAAACCACCAGAACCGTGATCCCCACTGGAACCCCAGGATGGTACGGTCCAGGATGGTACGGTCCAGGACAGGGGTCAAAGGTCGTGAACCGGTGACATTGAACTCACAGCTGAAGAACTAGAACCTGGAGGACCGTCAGAGACCCGTTCCGGATCCGCCTCAGAAAGTAGTCCCGTCTGCAGGCGAGTGGGTTTACAGACGTAAAACGAAACGCTCGCATTTCCTAAATGGAAAAAAAGTCTTTAAACGTCTCATTTCTAAATGGATCCAGTTAAAAAGTTTTATTCAAAATGTCTTTAAAGGAAGTTTTATTCCACTTTCTCATCACATTAACTCAAATCGATTCGGACGCCGACCCGACCCGGTTCCTCTTGGAACGGCATCGTTTGAAATCTGAGGGGGTAAAAAAACGAATCCGGGGCAACGACGGGAAAACAAAAACACGGGATGCAAACGTGAAGCGGATCTGAAAAGGTCATCCGTGTTCCCGATCCGGTCCGCAGCGGTTCTGATTGGATCTGACGTTCTCGCTCTTAAAGGTTCCATATTGAGGCGTCCAGGCAGACGAATCAAGCGCTCCTCCGACCCAAATCTGGAGTCGCGTTGCTTTGATTTTCTAGAATCAGAATAGAAAATTCCTGATCATTCTCGATTTAAAGCTGCAAAATCAATAGATCAATCAATCAATCAGTCAATCAGTCATCAGTCAATCAAACCCGTAGAGTTGGGTTTGACCTTGACGCCTTCATCCAGACATCCCTCAGTGCCGATCGGTCTCACGTCCGATCAATAATCACCTTCACAGACGCTTTAATTAGGCTCATTAAAATGTGGTGACATCACCTCTGATGTCATTGTGATGGAGGCGGGGCTTCTTCCTCCTCCTCCTCCTCCTCCTCTTCCTCTTCCTCTCGCCGCCGGCTCGTCTTTTCTCCAACCAGTTTTGTCCAATTAGCAGGAGGAACGAGACGCTCCATTAAATCCACTTTAGTCCATATCTGATCTTATCGCCGCGGCAACCGCCTCCCCCCGCCTCCCCCCGCCTCGCCCCTCCCTCCTCAGAAGACCTCCGCTTGGTTACGTAAGGAGTTCCAAGGTGATGTAACACGCTGGTGAAGGTGGGCGGGGCTTGTTATCGTTCACGCCTCCTTTTATTAAGCGTTTAATTTTTTTTAAAAATTTTATTAACAGCACAGTTGCCCCAGTGCATCATGGGACAGATGCATCGTGGGTAGGTGGTCCCCCCCCCAGACCCCTGGAGATGAGAGGCGGGAAACCCTGTACCGCTAATTAATGTAGCTCTCCATCAGGCAGGACTGTGTGTGTGTGTGTGTGTGTGTGTGTGTGTGTGTGTGTGTGTGTGTGTGTGTGTGTGTGTGTGTGTGTGTGTGTGTGTGTGTGTTGCTTCAAAGAATAAATTACGGCTTCTCCTTCAGGCTGTGAAGGGGACTGCATGAATTTCACAGCTGAGAAATCATCCATCCATCCTCTACACACACGTTTACACACACTCACACGGACATTAAACACACACACACATTAAACACACACACACACACACACACACACACACACACACACACACACACACACACCAGCAGCCCTCTAATGGTGTAAACACACACCCTCACTTCTCCTGTCTGTCATCTCCAACTGATATTTTAACGTGAACACACTCACAGGAAGTGGATGGATGGCACCTGTCAGGGGGCGGGGCTTATTCCGCAGGTAATTAATAGAATCAGCGATCAATAAGTTTGATGGACTCGATTGATGAAAGGAAAATATTGGAGCAGCGATTAGCGTGGCGTCATTAGCTCTGTTCATGCTAGGAGTCTAACGGAGAGGAGCTAACGGGAGCATCCATGTTGTTTACAGTAAACATGTTTACTGTAAACAACCTAACAACACAAACAAAAACAAAACGGCTGCATTGATCGTGGTGAAACATCCGACCAATCAGATGACAGCTCGCGCCAAATCCTTCAGAAAACACAGAAAACACACCAAGAAATATAAAAGTACAAGTTAACACACACTGACAAGCACACACACACACACACACACACACACACACACACACACACACACACACACACACACACACTGCTCGTCTTCAGACACCCTGCTGTCAGAGCTGTGTATCCCTGAGGTCGCCCTCCGCGCCCTCGGGTCCTGGCGCTGCCCTACTTTCTGTTGACACACACACACACACACACAAACACACACACACACACACACACACACACACACACACACACACACACACACACACACACACACAGGCCTTCAATTGACAGGTGCGCACGGCGTGAAATAACAGCAGCCGGGCTGTTGTGTTGTTTGTGGGCGGGGCTGATGGGACAGGAAGCGGTGCCGCCGTCCAATAGGAGAGCCCCGTCTGATTTATGCACCGTTTTACACCCCAGGAGCCGCCGTCCCGTTAATCTGTCCCTCTGAACGTTTGGCGAGCCCAACGTGAAATGAGGCGTGGAGCCAAGCGGTTTATCATCCCAGCTGATTGGAGGCTGCGCTCCAGCCAATAGGAGGCCGGGAAACGACCAGGACCTCATAAAGCAGGACCGTCTGAGCCCATAAAGACGCTTTAGCTGCTATAAACACACACATGAGGGCTCCTCCTCCGTGTAATGTCTTCTGAAAACCTGCGAACGACGGCGTTCTGCAGGTTCTAGAACAGACGTGTGATTGTGATGGCGGTCATGTGTTCATGCGTGTTCAAGTGGGTGTGTCATGTGTTCTCACATATATATTACATTATTTACTTGACTTGATATTGTATTTAAAAGTATTACATTATATAAAATATTATTTAATATATAATGATGTTATTTGTTTTATGTACAGTTTATATATATATATATATATATATAATCATGTTGTATATTATATAACAGCCTATTCTAATTACAACTACCTCTATAGTAATTATTATGTCTAATATAATCTTTTATATAATCAAGTAATTATAATATTACAGATAATATATGTATATATAAAATATACATAATATATAATATATTTGTAACAATTATAATAATATTTATATCATAACAGTATATCATATTTATATTATATACAGTGTAATATATATGTACACACACACTCATATATATATATATATATATATATATATATTATACATATATAATATTATAATAGGTTGTAATAAATAACAGGATAACAGCCTGTCCTAATAATTGAACTTATTATTATTATTAACCTTCTATTAGCATCATAAACCTTTTAGCGCTGATGTAACCCGTGGACCCTTCTCTTTCTTAACCATCCGATCATGTGACTCATGGCGACCAATAGGAGGCGGGGCAGAGACGTGTTCAGCATTCACCCCAGTCATTTATTCTACATGTTAATGTTTTGATTCCACACAGACACGCTGGTTTACCGTCAACTTCCTGTTTCTGTGTGTCCACTTCCTGTTGCCGGGCAGCGTTTTCCGTATCGTCTGAGAGCTGTGGTTCTGTCTTCTCCGGCTGAATAGACATGCTTATGAAGCGTTATAACTTCCAGCATAGAGGCATAAGAGTGACCGCGTGTGGAGCGTCCTTCATGGACGCCTCCTCCTCCTCCTCCTCCTCCTCACGAGCAGCGAGGAGGAGGAGGAGGAGGATCTCTGCTTGTCTTCTGGCCTCCTGGAACCTCATTGATTACTTTATTATTGCTCCTCTCATGATGACATTTCCCATTTTGTCAGTTCAGCTTTTTTTTTTTTTTTTTTGTGGTGGTGCGTCTGATTTCAATTGATGATTATTCCACATCAGTCGGCTGTGATTTGATGAGGGAGCCGGCGGAGTTATTGCTTCCCTCGTTCCCAGTTATTGCTCTCCGCTCTCGCCCGGCAGGCCCGAACGCTGAGCGGCAAATAATATCAGCCGAGGAGGCGAGAGACGTTTTGACACCTCAGCAGAAGGCTGTGACCGACGAGGACGAGGCAGCGACACGCCGATCCCTGCAGGGAAACACAAACAACACAAAAGCCCCAGCATGCAATGCGGCGGTGGGATTGGCAGTTCAGCCTTTACTTACTCTTTTTTTTTTTTTTTTTTTTTTTAATTCCGTCGGCCTAATTATGGGTAACTCGTTCCGTTTGATGGTCGATAACTCGTTCTTTACCACGTGTTGGCGGATGGATACGACATCAGTGAGACCGCATCTCGTTCTTGTTGGTGGACTAAAGACGTAGCTCGTGTGTTCTCGTGACTTTTGCGTTTCGTTTAATTCTTCATCGTTTTTTACGTAACTTATATATAATTATACATACATAAGTCAAGGTGGGCGGAGCTTGGCCTTTGTGTTTTCATTGGTGGTTTGTTAAGAGCAAAGCGACAAATTATCCTCAGCCGTCACACTCTGTTCTCGACTGCAAACTGTTATTGTTCCACCCGTGACCCATTTTCTGTCACACACACACACACACACACACACACACACACACACACACACACACACACACACACACAAACAGCATGCAGGAACCGTTCACCTACAGACCAGCATGAACGGACTTCCACCGTGGTCGACGCTAACAGACGCTAACAGAACATTAGCATAAAGTAAAAATGAGAAACCTAATATCCCATAATATCCGCTTTGGACTCCATGAATGAAAAATTAGCATGACAACAGTTTTTAATTCAAATCCCACTGAGTTAGACGTAAAACTCCCTGATGGTCCGACCACCTCCTGATTGGTCGAGGCGTTTTGATAGAACCATCACACGTAGCGCGCCGCCGCCACCCGTTATTATGACATCATCTGTCCTGATTTAATGAAATAAAGTCCGTCTCTTTGTTAGCAGAGAATTATTCCACATAAACCGGCCTAAAAACAGACATGCCCCCCCTTACCCACCCGCTCCCTCCTGTTATTACCCAATTTAAAAATAATTATGACATCCATTATGAAGGGGGGGGGGCAAACATGACATGGAAATAATTAGTGCCACCGCAGAGCATTGAATCGCTCGCCGCGGCGATGGTGGCCATTTTGTTTTGGTGTTTCTCATCCATTTCCCAGCGACCCTGGGGGGAGAGGGGCCGGATGAGAGGCATGATGGGAGCTGAGGGGGGGTGGATGGGGGGGGGTGAGGTGCGTGGAGGTGCTCAGAAAGTCATTATGTTGGAGCAGGTAATGGGAAGGCCTGGGGAAAGTGTGCAATAAGAGGCGCCGGCTTATCTCCCACCTCGACCGGCCTGAATACCATTAATTACCTGTTCCAGCGCCGGCTGTGTCTCCGCCCCCCCCGCACCCCTCGCCCCCCCCCAGCAGCACATCCTCCACTATCGCCCCGTCCTTCCTCTACCCTACACTTATCTCAGCTCATTTGCCTCGGCGAGGATTCGCTCTGATAATGTTGGCCTCCGATAATTTGTTTGGGTATTTAATCGGCTATCACCAGCGGCTACGCTAAAGAAGCTAAAGAGGCTAGCATGGCTAAGGAGGCTAAAGAGGCTAGCAAAGCTAGTGAGGCTTAAGATGCTAGAGAGGCTAATAAGGGTAAAAGGGGCTGGCAGGGCTAAAGGGGCTAGAGAGACTAAAGAGGCTAACAAGGCTACAAAGGCTAGAGAGGCTAGCATGGCTAGTGAGACTAACGAGGCTAAAGAAGGTAGCAAGGCTAGAGGGGCTAAAGATGCTACAAAGGTTAGCAACACTAAAGAGGCTAGCCAGGCTAGGAAGGCTAGACACCCTAGCAAGGCTAGAGAGGAGAGCAAGCATGGGTTCCTTGATCATGTGATTAGTGAGGACCAATCAAAACACAGGATATTAGTCGGGTTGAGGTGGGCTGTTGAAGTATGCATCCATCCATCCATCCATCCATCCATCCATCCATCCATCCATCCATCCATCCATCCATCCAATCATCCATCAGCTGTTCTCAGACACAAACAGAAACTCTTTCCACTTCTTTTAAAAGTTTCCTCTCTTCTTTCTTCTCTCTTCCTGCTGGACTCGTCTTCATCGCAGGTAAGAAGTAATTTCCTGTATTTTACGTTTGTGTCACTTAATTAAGAGGTAAGGATTCATCCGCCGCTGAAAGTAGTCCCTGACAAACCCCTGCTGCCTGAGCCCTGGCTGAAGGTTCTCCTCTTCGTGGCGGTGGAACCGGATAAGATGGTTGTTTATCTCCGTCACAACCATCTTGATTTCCGTCACACGTCTCTCCACATTCCTTCATCAAACCTGCCGTAGCTCATTATCCGCTTCGCCTCTCCAGACCTTTATCCTCGCTCTGGCAGCGGTGATGACCTGCAGCTACTTAGCCTGAAGTGCTAGCCGTGGGTCTCCATCCAGATGAGTGATGCCTCTCATCTCGCCATCTCTAGCAGTGCAGCCGGAGCGCTAAAGGAGCAGAACTATTACTAAAATAACATAAATGCCTTTAATTCCTTTCACTCCGCTCCGATTTATCTTTTCAACCATCTGTGAAAAGAAGCGAGAAACCGAGAGGCACTAAAGTAGAAACCTTCTCAATTCAAGCCTTTCACTTTTTCACTTCCCAGACGATTGAGTTCGAGTCCTCCTGGTTTGTTGTTCTCCAATCGCTTCCTGTCGGATAATTAATAAAATAGCATTTTATTAAGTAGGACTTTTTACATTTTCCTTGTTACCTGTTTTCTGTATTGATTAAAGTGATGTGACAGTTGTTGATTAGTTAGCCTCAGTAGGTAGACTCTCCTTTCGTGATAGTCTTTGACAAACTTCGTACATTCTTCTCGTGAAAACGGTTTCCGCCGTTTGGCGCCGACCGGTTCTGTTGTTCCACCTCCTGCGTTATTATGAGGAGCTCTTTTTCTTCTTCGTCTTCTGAACCCCCACACCCCCATCATTAGCATGTGCCGGGTACGCTAGCCGGACCTGCTGGGAGGGCCACACTGGGAGTCTTGGCCTTCCTCATGATCTCTCTCTTGCTCACCTCATTAAGTCGCCACCTCCAACTCAATTATTCACACCATTTAGCGCCCGGTCTTCGCTTCTCTCCGCTCACGTCGTTCCTACCTTTCCTTGCCTTGGTCTTTAATTTTACCACATTTTTGCTCATTTCCTGTAATCATCGCCGCGGCGCTGGAAGTTATTTTAAACAGCTATTTCAGCCACTGCTCACTGATATAAATCAGAACATCTTGTTCTGCTAATGTCATTAGCCTCGTTTTGGCTCTGTGCCTCCTCTAGAGGAGGGTCTGTGGTAGCTCCGCCCTCTTTTGGGGTTGGAACGCGTTATTTTTTTTTTTTTTTTTTTTTCTGTAAATGCCAACGGGATGTTTCACACCAGCAACAACACTGAGGCTAAGTGACGGAGGCGCTGGCGGTGCAGGCAAGCATTCTGCCGCCGCGGGCTAGCAAACAACAAGTCCAGGTTTACATCCGTGAAATTACAGCTCTGTAAATGTCATATCAATTTTTTCCATTTTCTTTATTCTGGTTATATAAATGACATCTACAAGATCCAGCAGAGCTAAAAGCTTTCTGCTCTGGAATCACAAAACATTCTCCTGGATCTGTGGCGCATCGCTGGAAACAGCTCAACTTGTGCTTTGTTAAATTTCATCCTGTCAACGCTAACGTCAGGTTTCTGCTGTCTAACTGGACGTCAAAACGCTCCGGCTGATTTATTTATTTATGGTTGCGAATACACAACACACTGATGTTCAGGTGTTTTCTGAATGGATTTGTTTTTTTTGTTTCTGGAAGAGGAGTAGTTGTAGTTACCAAGGATCTCCAGCAGGGGGACTGGAAGTGGAATGGCTGCTTGTCTTTTGTCTGGTTGTGGTTCTGCGATGTGCTGGACGCATTACCTGGCACTTTTTGCTAATGCTAATCGCACTGTTGTTCTCACTGGTGGTTTTTTTGTGTAATTGTTGTGCTAGCATGTGAGCTGGTTTGCTGCTTGTGTGTTGAAAGTATACGCTACATTAGCTTAAATTAGCCTAGCGCTGTTGCTCCTTCATTGGATTGAGACCCGAAAAAGTTCCATTGAGAAATGCTAACTGTCGTAAACCGTTGTCAGTTACGACGTCCTGAGTCGTGTGTGTGTGTATATGTGTGTGTGTTTGTGTGTGTGTGTGTGTGTGTGTGTGTGTGTGTGTGTGTGTGTCCGTCCACCTGACGGACGCCGGATTACCCATCAGGCCCCTGTACCTCAGTAATGAGATCACAACGGATGGGGGGCTTGGCTGTCTTTGTGTCCCATCAGCACCGGCCTCAGCCATCGTCAGGAAGCGTTGCCGTGCCGACACAGATGTTGACCAAGCTCATTAAGCAAATAGGTCTATAATTGATTTCAGTCGATACCCCATCCCCAGCGAGGGTCCGCAGCTACCGATCGGAAGCAGGCTCCGGGGGACCGGAGCTAACGGCTTCGATAAATGCGACGTGTGAGCTTTCAGATAATGCCGGTCTTTGCTAATGCTTATGGGGATTAGCTTGACTTGAGTGTCGCTATTAAGGGAGCTAATGCTGATTCCCAGCAGAGGGTTGCTGTTCTGATAAAGGTGATTGATTAGCCGCAGACGGCTGCAGCTGCCTTGGGCGTCTGCTGTGTGTTTGGTTGTAAATGTGCGCTAACGCGACTAACTCACTGGGTCCGCATCCTCGGCTAACTTTATTAGCCGTGATGCTGTCAGGATAGAAAAGCATAAAATTACATAGTTCCTGATGTTTATCCGGAACGCTAACAGGTCACTTTAGGATGTCCGTTTCGCTTTGGGCGTCATCAGAGCAGCGGTGACCCGTTAGCGTTAGCCGGACTGCGCCGACTCATGGCCAGAACACACGGCGGCGCTTCATCCATCATGTGTGGATAGTTAGACGGTATTCCTGTAGGAAAAGTTGTCAGAAGTTTGTTAGTGATCATGTCAGACAATAAACAAACAAACAAACAAACAAACAAACAGACCGCTTCTGAATGGACCCCACGGAGCAACAACATGCTAACGTTAGCCGTAATGGAGTCCGGATGATCAAGTCCTGGATAACGTTTTGTCACTAGCGTCGTCTCCTTAGCGATCACGTCCAATTTTAGCGGCAGCGCTAATAATATATTGGCGGTTTATCTATATAGCATCGTCTCGTTAGCGATTATGTCTAGTTTTAGCGGTGGCGCTAATAATATGTTAGCGGTTTTTCCATATAGCATCATTTCGTCAGCAAACACGTCAAATTTTAGCGATGTTGCTAATAATCTATTAGCGGTTTACCCATATAAGGTCAGGGATCACGTCCCCTTTGCCACACCGCTACCCCGTCTCCTGCTACAGAGGCTAACGTTGCGTTAGCGCCGCATCGGAAGGACGTCGCACTCGTTGTCGGCGCGTTTTCCTCCGATTGGGTCCCCTTTGTGGATCGCTAACGGGCCCGGCGCGGCGTTGTGGGACGCAGGCGGCTGCTGTGGGTGGGCAGCGCGTCACAATGAGCGCCACCCCTCTCCATTCTGTCTGCATTACACGCGTCCTCAGGGACATTTGTGCGGGGCTCCAGCAGTAAACACGCTTCATTACAAGGCCTTTTATTTTCAGGCGGTAAAGACGCATCCAAATCAATTCCTGCTCGCCCTTTGATTGAGCGTTCCGGAGCCGGAACGCCGCTCAGGCGCTGTGCGTTTTTTACGGAGGCGCCGGCATTGAGGCCCTTGAGAAATGAAGACGACGGCGCAACAAAGATGACAGCACAATGCGCCTGTTATCAGTTTGTTTTCCTGCTCTTACACTTAAACGCCGCTGCTCCACTTTCTGTCTAATCTGTTCTTAGATAGAAGATAGAAGATGTTTATTTAGAGGAGCTTCCCTCAAATTAGAGGCGCAAAAGACGGATGGAGAAGAAAGGGAATGCTGGGAAGTACACACACACACACACACACACACACACACACACACACACACACACACACACACACACACACACACACACACACACACATATGGATGTTTTTGGCTCTGGAAAAATTTTTAAATCCAGATTTGAATCCTTTTATTTTACTTCTTCTTTTGTTTTTTGGTGGTTTTTTTTAAAGCGGATCATTGAAAGAAGCACAATTTGAACATTTCTCACGTTAAACGTTAAACACAAAGGATTTAGAGAGAAAACTGGGTTATCGACCACAAACAGGTTAGGAGTCTGGAATCTATGAGAGGAGAGGAGGAGGAGGAGAGATGGAAATGTAGCACTGGTGTTTAACCAAAGTGTGTGTGAATCAGTAGTGTGTGTGTGTTCATCGCTAGTGTTAAACTAGTGATGAACACACACACTGGTGTTAAACTAGTGTGTGTGTGTGTGTGTGTGTGTGTGTGTGTGTGTGTGTGTGTGTGTGTGTGTGTGTGTGTGTGTGTGTGTGTGTGTGTGTGTGTGAATCACTTGTATTTAACTAGTGTGTGTCCATCTCCTGCTGCCGTTTAACGTCCAGCTCAGAATCACAACAAAAAACTCTTTTTAATTTAATTTAATTTAATTTAATTTAATTTAATCCTATTTTATATTATTTTATTCTATTTTACTGTATTTTATTTTATTTTGTTTCAATTTCATTTAATTTATTTTATTTTGTTTTATTTCATTCATTATCATTTGTTTTATTTTGTTTTGTTTCTATTTCATTTTATTTAATTTCTTTTGTTTAATTTGATTTTGTTTTATTTCCTGTTCTTTTTCCCAAAGCTCTCATTGGACCATCATGTTTTTATCATTCTCAGTGTTTTTTCCTCAGACCAGACTTTCAGAGGTTTGATTTATAAACTGTTGAATATTTTTTTCAACAAACTTTATAGATAAACTCCTGGAGAACAGTCTGACAGTCTGGAGTTTGAACCTTTTAAACCTTGTAGTGAATGAGAGTTGTTGGTTCCATGCCATCGACTTTGAACTGTTTCCTGCTCTATGCTTATTTTTTCAGCGCATCTTTCTTAAACGTGTTTATCGAAGCTAAGAGACGAGCATCGTTCAAACTCCTACAAAATAAAAACACCTTCTGTTCAACTTTATTTCCATTATAATTTAAGGATGTGTGTTTGTTTCCGACGGATGAACCCGTCCAGGTGTTGTTATCCGTCCTTCCTCTTCACTTCCTGAACCGAATGAATGGGATGACGAAGGCGGACTAACGAACCGTTGTGAGGTTAAACTCAAACCGCGGCGGCGGCGGCGGCAGGAAGTCAGAGTGTAACCGGTGCGGTTGTCACTTTCACGCCCGCTGCTCACGTTGATTAAGCGTCAAGCGTTGGCGTCAGGGAGCTGGAAAGTTCTGTCCCGACGTGAGGAAACCAGTTCGGGGTTCATTCGAGGTTTTATTACACTCCACTGGTTCCTGGTGAGAATAAAAACACTTTTTTTTTAGGAAAGTTACTTTTTCTGTAACCCAGAGGACGGAAGGATGGATGGCTGGAGCGTTAGCATCACCCGTCTCCATGGCAACAAAAAAACTTGCCAAATAAACAAAACGGTGCTTTTTGTGTTTTAACCCTTCGTTCAAGGACTCTGGAGGTTTTTTATTCCTCTTTGCCTTTTCGGAGGAACAATCACGACCTTCGTTCCTGAAAGTCGTTTGTTTCTCGCTTCTTTTATTCCACTCATGATCCCGAACAAAAAAAACACTCAATCGCAGTTTAACGAAAACTTTCAGCATTAAATCAATGAAGGTGATATCATTTAATGCTGTTTTTCTTTGGCAAAGGAAGGGGCGTGGCCTGCAGGCTCCGCCCCCCTGAGTCTCAGAACAGAAAACAGAAACAAAAAGTAACTCAATGTAACTCAGTGTAGTGTAATATACGTGTAACTACTTCTTAATATGAAATAACTGAATTTATTATTTATTCAAGTTATAAACATTATTTATTCAAGTTACAAACGTTACAGTTGCACAGAAAAAATATTTGTTGTTGCTCTCGCGGGCCACATGAAATGATGTGGAGGGCCACATTTGGCCCCCGGGCCTTGAGTTTGACATATGTGCTTCAAAGGCTTCAGGTTGACCCCGTGACCCCTGGCTCCCTCTTGCTCCACCTTCCAGTTTTGTCGCTGAATTAGACCGTCTGAAGGCGGAGCTACTGGCATGTGGATCTGAAAAAGTAGTTTTAAGCTCCGCCTTACAGGGGGAGGAGCCAGGCATGAGGAGAGAGAACAGGAAATAGATCCGCTGCTCCATGGTGACACCAGGATCCGGATAGAGGTGTCACTTAACGTTTTCAGACGTACCCCCCAATCCCACTCCCATCGGATGCGGACGCTCGCTCTCGTCGGATGCGGTCGCTCTCGTCGGATGCTCTCTGACTCTCTTCTCAGTCCATTTATCTCATTATGGTCTGGTGATCTCCAGCGGCGTCGAAAATGAAGTGTTAATCTCTCCTCTCATCAATCTCCACAGCCCAGAAGGGCCGAGTCCCCCCCCACACGGCAAAATGATGACTGGCACTTTTACTTGTTTGGAGAAATAAGTGTGGGGGGCTAAATTGAATTTTAATGGATGGCGCGTACCCCCCAGTGAAAGGTGCAATCCATTACCCAATGATTGTAATGTTATTTGTTGCCGGTGTTGATTTATGGTACGTGCGGCGCGGCGGGCGAAAGGTGGGCACGTTGGGGAAGGAAGCTGGTGGTGCGTTGATGGGGTTTTAACTACAGCACGCCGAGGGGGGGGGGGCGGGGGCACGGGTGAGGGAGGGGGGGTAAGTTAAGAGCATATTGGCTGTTTATTTACCTCCTTTTGAAAGGAGCCAGAGCCAGCTATTAGAGGAGTCAGGTGTGGTTACCGTGGTGATGTCATGTCTACTTCCTCCCGGAAAGACCTGTTTAACCTTAGCGCCTTTAGCGCTGTTAGCCCTGTTAGCCCTGTTAGCGCTGTTAGCCCTGTAAACAACAGCACCTCTAAAATGTGAATGAAAAAAAGGAGAGTTTATCGGCAAGGCGCTACATGCTAACACTAGCTGCTAACGCTAATGAAGTGAACTGTAATTAGGCTAACACACACATGCTCTCACACACACACACACACCTGCAATCAATGACTCGGCAGGGGGTGTCATTCCATTTCTTAACACTTCCGAGGAGAATGCATGGTTTCGATTGGCTGGTGTCACCTCTGACCAATCATGTCGTCCGATGGGGTCGAGGTAGTCAGAACGTTCTCCAGGGAACCGAGAGGAACCGTCGGTATCCATGGTGTCATTTCTTCTCATTCCTGGGGTAAGGGGGGGGGGGGTTCTCTGGCCAGGTTTGGAACCTCCAGTTAGCCGTCCGTTAGCGTTACGTTAGCAGTCTGTTAGCGGTCCGTTAGCCGTTCGTTAGCCGTCCTTTAGTCATCCGTTAGCCGTCCTTTAGTCGTACGTTAGCCGTCCGTTAGTTTTCCGTTAGCTGTCCTTTTGTCGTCCGCTAGCCGTCTGTTAGCCGTCCTCGGCGTGTCCGTTAGCGTAGCTCTGGGGAGGGAAGCTAACCTTGTTATCGTGAGAGTGCCCCCCCACCCCTCAGATGGAGGCTGACACTCAGTTTAAGTAATCTGGCACCAGCAGCTGGCGCGCCGGGGGAAAAACAAATCAATTAGAAATCTCTGCTAGCGCGGGAACTTTGTTAGCGCGTCTCTGGAGTGCGGCGCAGCTGCTGGATGCTATTGTCTCTGCATCTTCACCCGGCTCAGGTTAGCCGTCCTGTAAGTCATTTCCTCTCCGAGGAGCCGCCATCTGCTGGTGATAAAGCATCCCGTCACCGCGGCGACGCCGCTTTGGGGGCGGGAAGAGGAGTCGGAGGGACGCGGGTTTGTCTAGACAGCTATACGTTCCACGCTGTCGTGGCGAACATGCAAAGAACCTCCAGAGAGACTTCCTGCGAAGTTTCTTCTCCGCTGACAAAAAGCTTCAACTTTAAATTTATGCTTTTTGGTGACGGAGTCCCAAACCGGAACGAGGCGCCGGAGGAACCGGAGCCGTGATTCACTCTCGTCTTTTAAATCTGTCCTAAAAAGACGTTTTTATGCACTTACTTCTGTCTTTGTCTTCTTTAAATTCGTTTTTTTTTATGCTCCGTACGTCGACTTCAGCTCCCGACGCCGAGTGGGCGGAGATTATTTACCGCGTCTGTCGTTCTTTTTTTAGATTAACTTTTCCCTCTCAGTTTCTACGTTCAAACTTCTCTTTTACATGGAGCGGAACTGCTCATTGGTCGGTTGGTTGGTCAGTTTGTCGCTGCATTTCCCCTCCAAACCACCAGGGGGAGCTCTTCAAATATCTTCTTTTTTTTTGACACCCATGAAAAACCCTCTGATTGGTCGACAGAATAAATTAACCCTAAAGTGAAACTCTCAAACTAGCAAAGTGAACAAAAAACAAACGTTAGGGCGATGCTACGAGGACGCTGCTAATAAAGTTGATACAAACTGGATTCAGGTTTATTTTTTTTTATTTTTTTTTATTTATTTATTTTTTTTAAAAACACTTTTTAAGATCCCTGCCTCGGTCACATGACTCTACCTTCTTAAAGGGGCAGCTCTGGCTGCTAACGCAGAATACATTACAGCTAAATTGAAACTACCAAGCTCGCAAAATGCACAAAAAAGAAACGTTAGCGCGTTGCTATGAGGGCGCTGCTAATATATTCACGTTTCCCATGAGGCCGTGCAACAACAACCAGGGGCCGTAGGGGCCATCTGAAGGGCCAGACCCTCTTCCTGGAGAACCGATCCTCTCCAGGTTCTGGCGTCCCGGGCGAGTGTCGCTGCTCGGGGGACGCCGTGTGTGTGTGTGTGTGTGTGTGTGTGTGTGTGTGTGTGTGTGTGTGTGTGTGAGGGTGAAATCAGCGACACACACACACACACACTCACGCCTGGTTTGACTCGATACACTGCATAGCAAAGTGTTATCACGCCGCGCCGCTGCTGCTCCAGTAAACCAGGTCACCACTTCCTGATTCGGCGGCGTTCCCGGCGCCGGTCCCGGTGTGAAACCTGTCCTCCCGATGAAGAACCCAAACAGAGGTTCCTCACGCTTCATAAACTCCTCCTACATAATTCATGCACTTCTAGAAACGCACTTCTCTCCTCCCGGTCCTGGTTACCGAGGCGACCCCGGGGGTTAACTTCCTCCCGTCGCCATGGTAACCGATGCAGCTCATTTATTCTGCTGGAGGGCAGGTCATGTTCAAGACTGGATGCAGATCCAGCTGTTACACACACACACACACCCCCCCCCGTCCAATCCGGTTTTGGAGGATGCTGCTCCACCTGAGCACGAATGAGAAAACTTCCCAGCATTCCCTGCTTCCCGGCAAGCAGGAGGCGGACCCACTTTGGATAAACTCCGCCCAGCGGCTGCGGGGGGAGGAAGACGGCGTCTGGGGGAGGAAGCTCAGCGGCTACAGGCAGGAAGGATTAAGCATCTCTCATCCTGGGCATTAGCAGTCACACCGAGAACAAGCGGGGGTCATCGGATCCACTTCAGCTGCCGGCGCACCGCTGGGTCCTGGGGGGCGCGGGGGGGCTTGGGCTGGGAGGGGGGCCTTAGTTACACAACCTCAGCAGTGCAGATAATGAGGCGCATGCTAATAATCCCACTCTTTCGACTGTAGCGGTTGCGCTAACAGCTGTAGAGCGCCCCCTGTCGAAGGCCTCGCCCAGCTCCCCCCGTCCAATCAGGAAGACGTGTTTAAGAGTTACAGTTACCACGACGACAAAAGTTGGGATTCCTCCTGATTTGTTCTCATTATATGGAAGACTTTTATTTTGAAAGGAGATGGAGGATCGTGTGTGAACGCTGGGGTTCTGAGGCAGCTTTTCTCTGGGGTCAAGAGGTCGCGTTCGATTGGCTGTGATTGGTCCAGAGGGACAGATCCAGACTTGTTTGAAAAATAAAACCCAACTGGACCTGGTTCTGGTCCTGATTCTGATTCTTATTCTGGTTCCCATTCTGGTTTTGGTTCTAGTTCTGGTTTCAGTTGTGGTTCTGATTCCTTGTTCTGATTCTTATTCCGGTTCCGTTCAGTTTGAATTTGAATAACTTTATTAGTTTAGCTGCAGCGTGATCAAACGTGACCCGAACACCGAGCGGCTCCGTCGGATGAACGTTTTCTTCTTCTACCGTTAATACCCCACCCCACCCCCCCAGAACCCCCCCCCCTCAAAAAAAAAATAAAAATGAAACCTGAGATCTTTTCTCCTCAAATATTATTCATCACATTTGTCCTCCAACAAATCAGATCCATCGTAATTGTTTGTCAAAGCCGTCGCTCTGCCTCGTCTTCATCACGGGGGCCTTCGTCTTCGGTTTTATAACAACAATCTGCTTCATAATTGATTTTCATTTTGTTTATGGGGGGGGGGGTTCATTATCTGTAGCTCCACCATCTCTCTCTCTTTCTCTGGGGGGGGGCTTTCATTATCTTTTATTTATAAGCAGTAAAGAAAAGAACAACGGTGGTAATAATGGAATCCTGAGCGACGAGGATTCCGGCGGAGGTCAAAGGGATTTAGGGCCATGAAAATGAAATGTTCTTATTTCCACAATCCGGATCAGCGCTGTTTGTCTCGGCTTGTAAAAACCCCATCAAACCGCCCGGAACACACACACACACACACACACACACACACACACACACACCGCCGTGAAGCGGGCCGGCATACCGATGAGAGCTTTGTGACGACGACGGCCGATGTTTCTGCAGGATATTAACAGACGACCACAAAACAGAAACCGTTCAAGCTAATCCCCTGTAATGCCCCCACCAACCCCCCACCCAAATCTCCCCCACCCCCTGCACAGGTTCTGTGGTTCTATAGGTGTGTTCAGTCTGACTGATATCTGATTGGCTGACTTGTTTTTGAAGGGACCTGGATGATATTAAACGTGTGCTAAATGAAATGTAGCATAGTTAGCTTAAAGTTTACCCACTATTGGAGCCATTTGTGTGATTAATGTCATCATCCAACAGGAAACACATGCTAATAAGCCCCTCCCACTGAGCCACCCATTATTAAGCTGGATTACCCAACGGTTTGAGTCGTTCTTCAGAGGTTCTGGTTCTGGACGCCGCTGATTGGCGTTGTTATCACTTCATGGCAATGACTGCATTCTGTTGATTTTCCCCCTGGGGGGGGGCAGGAACAGGAACACCAGATCCAGTGGCGTTGGAGGACAGGAAGTCAGCGGGTCGAACTGCTAACGGCGTCCTCTAAAAACCAAACATTATGCATCACATAAACGTTTTGAATGTCCCGTAAAACAAGGTTGTTTCCCCCGTGGAAACGACCTTGGGCTCGTGTCCCGCCTCCCTCAGGTACACGTGTCACCCGTAGCTTAGCCTGCTAGCGCTGAGGTCACCTGACATCACGCCTCTTGCCAAACAGAGTCTGTCTCTGTGAATCATCCGGTTTTTAACTCCGCTGACAGCCGACGCGCGACATCAATCGTTAGCCGCCGCCCTCCTGAGGCGTTGCCGTGAGCAACAAGAAAGGAAGCAGTCAGGAGCTGTTCCGGCTGATCCGGCAGTTCTTTAGCCTCCCTCCGGTGTGCAGCTTGTCACGGATTCAGACCAGCCGCCGCTAAAGCCGGCCCACTGCGTTGCTCAAAGGCAGCTTCGTAATGAAATGTCCTGATGTCCCATAATGCACCTCACTGATGGATGAATGCTATCAGTAACAGTTTAATCTGATGTTTCATATATTTCACTGTCTGAAGACTGAAGCATGTGAACAGTTTGTAAATGAGATTAGCTTTCCATATGCTAACTGCTGTTAGCTTCAATTAAAACTGATTCACTTTATGAGAAGACAAAGAAGAAACAGTCCAGGTTCACACAGTGAAACAGTCCAGGTTCACACAGTGAAACAGTCCAGGTTCACACAGTGAAACAGTCCAGGTTCACACAGTGAAACAGTCCAGGTTCATGCAGTGAAACAGTCTTGCTGTCTCATTAGCGGTGACGCTAACGGGACGTTAATGGGTCGTCTCCTACAGAACCTTTCACTCTGATATCGGACGTTGTTTTTTGAACAACAACATTTGACGCGGCGTCGGTGGAAAGCAGCTGATCCACCGTCGGTTACTAATCATCGTGTGACATTAACGACAGCTGCAGCAGCAGATTCCACCATCATTGCCTTTTAATGATCTTTTACGGACAGTTATGAACAATTATCCTCAGATTTACTGGATAAATTGCTCAATATGATGTGATGGCGAACGAGATCTATTTATTAAAGTTTACAGGCGATGAAAAACAACCAAAAACAATTGAACGCAACTGAAGAAACCGCATGGAAAGATAAATCTGAGAAGACAAAACGGCAACCCCGTGAAATTGTAGTAAATCACGCGTCCGTGCCAGCTGACGATGGGTTCGGGAGTGAATCACTTGATGCTGCGCCGCCGCTATCTGGAGTTTGCTGTTTCACCTTGAAGACGAGCCGTGGACGAACAGTTTGGAGGGCCTGGAGCCAGAAACGGGTTGGCTTCTGTCAGTCAGAGCGCCAACGCTCTCCGGGGTCGCGTCTACAAACGCCAGCGCCTCCGATTCTTCCCACGCAGACGTTTATCACCAAACTTTCCCAAAAAAAAAATCTCATCCCACACTCATTTGCCGTGCGTCGAGTTGAGGTGTGAGGCGTCGGGAGGACGGCGTGCGGTGGTGTGGGTGGAGCCGGCGTTTCCTTCTGTAGGAACTAAGTGATGTAGGAACCAATGTTGGCTAGCTTAGGTGTTACCCGTATGTATTAAACGCTGAACTCCGAATGTTTTCCTGGTTGATGTTGACTGTTGGTGGAGTGAACTGAGATGAAATGAAATCAAATCAAATCAGAGTCCGACTTTTGATGAGCAGGAAGTGACATCAGTGTGGCGGAACACCTCAGCGGATTAAAGCTGGGCTCAGCCTCTACACCCCCCCCAGGAGAAAATTAATTCAGCAGAGGTAGAGATATTAAAGTTACATTAATTACATTAGTTACATGACTTGTACAATGAAATTTATCAAATATCAACTTACAAACAATTCAACTTACAAACAACTTCTCAGAGCTAATTGTGTTCATAAGTTGAGGACTACCTATGTTGATTTATCAATAGACAGCATCGATGTTGGAATGAGACATTTCCTCCTTTAATTATGTCACATAATAATTATAGTTGGTAATAACCCAACCTGGACGGACCAATCAGCTTCCTTCGTATCTCACGCAAACGAATACAATCAGGTCGTCTGCGTAAAGCAGGAACGTTGGCTCCGTGTGAGTCTCCTGCGTTCTTATTTCATCTCTCAGTCAAACAATAATTGCGTTTAATGTCAACCATAAAAATAAGTGCAGCTCATTAACCTTCCATGACGTCCTCGTGGTGTCGGACTTCATCCGTCTTTTAGTCGCGTTTGCTTTTAAACATCCAACAAACATCCGTCCTGCAGAGGCGGCGGCGGCGGCGGCGGCTGTTTGTGTGAACGGCAGTCTGATGTGCAGAAAGGAGCATTTTGTTGTTGAGTCTCTTCACGCTCAGCCGGACAGTCAGATGGGATTAATGGTTGGCGGCGTGCGGAGTGATGGGGTCAGTGGGACACGGGACGAGGTGTGAAATTAATCCTCTGTGAACCGGCGACACGGAGCCGAGCGAGCCGGCTGCCGGCGCCGAGCTGTCACTAAGTATTTAAAGTTTTGCTCTTTTTAATCAACTTCTGATTGCAGTCCGGTTCAGCCGATACGTACAACGCCGGCGCATTTTTATTTATTAAACCCGAACACACGTACGTACGTACGGACGGCGTTTGTTTCCATGAATGCTGGAGGATCTGGAAAGTTTTTCAAGGAGTTTCTCATTTTTGTAAAAGGTCCGGAAAAGTTAATCAAATCCAGACGTTTGTCGTGAAAACGATTAAATTCTGGCTCCTCCGAGGAAAAAGAGGCGTTTGGTGATTTGGTTCCGCTCGTTCTCATTTTCCAGCCATTGGAGTTTGAGAATCGAAGAAATGGATTTGAGGTTTTGGGACAAACTGATGTTAATTTACAGAAAAGGAATCTAGTTTGCGGGAATTGTCGTCCTGTTTGTCCCGACTCGTAGCGACCTATGGGGAAATGCTCAACACGGTTTGGTGGATTTGAAGGATTTTCATATATATTGAATATTTGATGTTTTACCCCGGCATGAATCTTTGTATGTCCGGGTTCATCCAACGCCGTTTTTTAGCTCCAGATCCAGGATTATGGATTCAGGATCATCCCACAGAAGCTGGAAAGTCTGATTTAGGAATATTCAGATTAGCCAGGAGGTGGAGTTTGGCTGGGTCTAGTGGGCGGTGCTGTCGCCTGATTGGTCGGGTCTTCATTGGACGACTTTAGATTGTGGTTCCGTCTCTTTGGAGCTAACGGTTTGTGACACGCGTGACTTCCGGCTGCATCTTTTCTTGGCGTGTCTTAGCGTAGCGTCGGATGATTGTGAAATGGACGGTGGCAGGTCGGACGTAGCGACCCGATGACTTCCTGTCAACCCGTCAGCATCCATCCGCTGGTCAGACTCCATCTGTTTTACTTCGTACCGACTCCGTCTGATCAGGATGAGTTCTGCAGAAGCAGACGTCTGATTTTTTTCCGTTTTCTGGATTTTTCCAGTCGTCACAGATTCAAGGACAGGATTGTGTTGCATGAGTGGGTGACATCACTTTTAGAGTAGTGACATCATCTTCAGAGTAGTGACATCATCACAGCGGTTGACTTTCTAGAAGACTTCTAAACATTCTTTTATTTTGGTGATATTTTTGACTTCCTGTGTTGAATCCTTTTTCTTCAGGCGTCTTTTCTGTCGCCACTTCAGGGCCCGATCCCCCCTCTGCTGACAGGAAGTCCCGCCTCTCATCATCCTCACATTTAACAGCCGACTTGTGATTGATTAGCGAATCCCTCCTGATTACACGTTGGAGGCGTGACTCTCAGCGTGGCGTGAGGGCCCGTCCCCCCCCCCCCCTTCCTGACACGCGTGTGCTGATGATCACGCCTCATGGCGGCCGCTCCTCCCGCTCCAGCTGATGATGGCGCTCAGTAATTGGCGGCGCTGAGTGACAAGCGGCGTCCCCGAGGAGATAATGAGGCGGCCATTTTGAGAAAAACGCTGACGGTTGACACAATTAACTGCAGCGGCGCACAGATCAGTGGGTAAATTTATTAGAGGACTGATTCCAGATTACACGCTCATGAATATTAATCAGCCCTGATTACTGATTGATCATTAGGAACTGACTGATCGCCTGTTTGCTGTGGAGGTTTTTTACACTGACGCTACTCTGATGAAGAGATGTGATTCTTGTCAGATTGTTTCTGGGCCTTCCTCCTCCTCCTCCTCTTCCTCCTCCTCTTCCTCCTCCTCCATCATGCCTTCATCTTTACTCTTCTTGATGGTCATTTCTTTCCCCCCCCCCCCGTGATTGATTTCAGATCATTATTTGTGATTAGCGCCGAGCGCGGCGGTGACAGCAGTTACCGAGGAGAGGAGGTGCTTTTGTTAGCGTCGACTTTAACGAGCGCCGGTTCAACATCGCAAATCACGCATCGATTTCTCCTGTTTCGGTGGACTCGTTCTTATTTTTAGGGTTTCTGTTTGTGGACATCGACTTTTGGAGTATTTCGATTTCTTGTAACGCGTTTTTGAAAAGCGATGTTTAAGAGGTGGGTGGTCAAAAAAAAAGACGAGTGATATATTGATGATGTCACCGTCAATGACGCCCAACAGCAGAAACCAGTCATCTTTACCCATAATGCACTGCAACTCAACTTCACGAAGGATTTTAATCTCTGTTACGTTGATAGGATGTGGGTTTAATGTTAATGAAACAGTCCAGGTTCACGCAGTGAAACAGTCCAGGTTCACACAGTGAAACAGTCTAGGTTTACACAGTGAAACAGTCCAGGTTCACGCAGTGAAACAGTCCAGGTTCACGCAGTGAAACAATCCAGGTTCACGCAGTGAAACTGTCCAGGTTCACACAGTGAAACAGTCCAGGTTTACACAGTGAAACAATCCAGGTTCACACAGTGAAACAGTCTAGGTTTACACAGTGAAACAGTCCAGGTTCACACAGTGAAACAGTCCAGGTTTACACAGTGAAACAATCCAGGTTCACACAGTGAAACAGTCCAGGTTTACACAGTGAAACAATCCAGGTTCACACAGTGAAACAGTCCAGGGTCACACAGTGAAACAATCCAGGTTCACACAGTGAAACAGTCCAGGTTCACACAGAGAAACAATCCAGGTTCACGCAGTGAAACTGTCCAGGTTCACACAGTGAAACAGTCCAGGTTTACACAGTGAAACAATCCAGGTTCACACAGTGAAACAGTCCAGGTTTACACAGTGAAACAATCCAGGTTCACACAGTGAAACAGTCCAGGTTCACGCAGTGAAACAGTCCAGGTTCACGCAGTGAAACAGTCAAGATGAGGTCACATGTTCTTGTGAATGGAGTCTCTAAATCAGAGTCAGCCATTGGTTCAGGTGGATGTGATGTCACTGCTGCTGCGTTCATCACTGTTTTATAACCAGCTGTGTCTTCTCACGGCAGTAAAGTAACTGAGCACCAATCAGAATCCAGAAGGAGCCCCCCCACCCCTCGTTAAACACTTAAACATGTGGATGTTAACCGCTTTCAACTTTCCACTTCACAGTCTTTAAATCCTGAATGAATTCACAGCTGATTGGTCTCCAGCACTGACAGCTCCAAACGGACCGGCGGCGGCGGCGGCTAAACATAATGAGCTAACATTCCAGATTAACTGTCCCTTCAGGTAAACACGGGCAGAACTGGAAGCCGGCCACTCATTTCAGATCTTGATTGTTTCAAAGTCCATCACAGACCGTCAGCGTCTCTCCAGAGGAGGAAACCGCACGCCGTCCCTGTCAATTATTTAGCGTGTAATTACACCTGGCTGCCACCGCTGACCTTTGAGAGAATTTCAGGCTTTTCAGTCAATTAAGAGCCATTTTTGAAGCAGATGCCGAGCCGCTGACCTCCTCACTCCTCGCTCAGGAGGCTGGAAAGATTCCAATTTACAGCAGAAACAAAAACGTCTAAAGATCACAATTATGTTCCTTAAGGGCCTAAAGATAGAAGACAAACGTGTGCCATCAGCAGAGCAACGTTAAATGAGTCCGACGTGTCCGTTCCCGTTCCGTCCAGGAAAAATGAGACGTTTTCCTGCCATTTGTTTGTCTCCAACAATTAGCTGGCCTCGTCAGAAAAGGGCGCGGCGAAGCGTGGAAATAATGAGAGCGCTGTGTTGGTGGGTCTCTCCTCTCTGATTGGCAGGAACCTCCTCTTAGCGAGCGTCTTTCCTTCCTGCGCTGATTCCATCGGGATTAGTGGGGAAATGGCAGAAATCAATACTCCAATCAAAAGGAGTTGGTCAGTGTTGGAGGCAGAGAAGCACCGACGCAACGAGACGCTGGGTTTAATCTAATTCTTGAAACAGATGAAGTAGTACCTCGAGATAAGATCTGCTCGACAAATGAGTTATTTGAGATACGAGCCATCGAGGGGTCCATTATTTGTTTGACACACGAGGGAAAATTCGAGATACGAGCCAATAAATCGGGGGGTTTGGGGCTTTTTTTGCGAGGCTGCAATGGATTAAAATGATTTTAGTTATTTTAACTCACGGAACAGATTAAACTACCATAAATTATATGGATATAAAAAGATATATAAAGTAGAATAAATGTCTAAAATGATGTTTGAGATAAACGTGACTGAAGCCTTTTGTTCTACACTCAAACATTTCTTCTAAATAAAACCTTCACTTGAAAAGGCAATCATGAAAGAGCCAACGGATGATGAGCGTTTGCTCTTCTTCTCGGCGTCCCCCGAGAACGGAGACGCTGGAGGTTTCACAGGTTGTACGATCGGTGAGATGCCAAAAGTTTGACATTGATGCGAGTTATTTTATAAAGACGAGCCGTTTCAAAAAACCCTCTGAACAGACGGAGTGATTTCCTCAGCGGGAGCTGAACTCGTCATCTATAACGGGTTTGAACTCCGAAACCAGTCGACTCTCTTCGGCCTGTCTTTTCGGAGAGTCTCTTCGAAAAGACTCTCTCCTTTTGGAGACTCTCTGTAAAGAGAGAGTCTTTTCGAAGAGACTCTCCGGAAAAACAGGCCGAAGAGAGTGTCTCTGTAAAGAGAGTCTTTTCAGTTTCACTTTTCAGAGTTTTTTAAGGTATACATTCTACTTCCTGTGATGGCACAGCTACAGGACATTGACCAGTATTGATTGGATGCTTTGGTTGGTAGACGCTGCTGTCGTTCTCGTTGATTTTTGGGTTATTGGAGCTTCCAAAACTCTGGATCTTTGCCTTTTTTGAAGACAAACATGATCAGAGGAACTTGTCTTGATTTTGTTCATCGAACATCTTGCATCCACCCGACTAAACCTTGTATAACTCTTATAAGGCGCGGCTGATGGCTCTCATCATCCTGCTAACAACCAACATGGAGCATAAAAGCAACTTTAAGGACGGCTGAACATTTGCAGGTTCAACACCTCTTTGTGAGTCGGCCCATTCAGCAAACACTCTGCAGCCATTAGCCAGGTGTGTGATTGAGCTTAGCGCTCTGTCTCCCTTTTGCCTTTGCGCTTCGTCATCCTGCTGCTTTCAGCACAAATTAGCCGTGTTAAGACAGTGACTAATCGCTTCACGTTTTCCCCTCAGCTGCTGGCCGGCCAACGGCCGTCTGGATCCATAGGTAACGCTAGCCTGATATGAAAGCCAGACGGCCTCAATCAATAGCCGCCCCCCCAGCAAGGATGGACGCAGAGGGGAGGGGAAACGAACAGGATGCCTCCTAATTCAATGAAATAGACATTAGCCGAAGCTTGCAACGCACAGGGGCACGAGTAATCACCGACAAATTCATTTTGGAGCCCTGGAGCCCAGGATTGCTTTCAATTAAGACGGGAGTTTAGAACCAGTCGAGGCACGAAGTGTTAGAGGTTAGCATGGAGTGTGAGAGGCTAGCAGGTCCAGGCCGTATGTCACTTCCTGTTGACATTGGCTTCTGGAGTTTCTTCAGACAGTAGTCGTTAAGGCTAACGAGATGGTGGGCAAACGAGACAGTGAGCTAACGTAACTAGCCAGGAAACACCATGAGATCATCCTGGACAGAACAAACTCGTGATGACATCACCGATGTAATCTATTACAAAAGCAATAGAGCCATAATAATGAAAAAATCCATGAACTTTACCTCAATCATGAACAGTAAAGAACAAAAACGAGGCTACCATTAACCAAACACATCTACCAATCAGATCAAAGGTGAATGCAGTGAACCAATGAGGCTCCTTTGCTAACAATTCATCCGTCAGCTGGTAAGACTTTACGGAGGTGGAAATTCTCCAACACAACAATGAAATAAATCAGGTGCAACAATTTAATTTTCATTATTTCTAATCGAGGATGAGTCACAGGTGGAGGACGGGAGGTGAATACTGACTGAACCAATCACAGACGAGGACCTGTGGCTGGAATTATCGGATTTTACCCTCCAAATTTCTCCAAATGACATGTTTTTGAGTTATCAACTATTTAAAGTTGATTCAAAGACATTTACTGTATTTCTTTTTTAAAAATGTGTCCTGAGAAGAGCTATAAAAGCTTTGAGATAACCGCTGGGTTACGGGTTCTGATCTACATATTTATACTGCTCCTGAAGCAAGACTATATGAAACTGTTTCCTGTCACTGTTTCCATGGCGCTGACCTGATCTGATCCGTTCTCCTTCCTCTAAACATTCTTCCTGCTCCTCATCCTCTTCTTCTTCCTCTTTGGTGATTTTCCACGTGTTTCATCTTTTCCTCCAAAAATAAGGGTTCCATTAAGTATGTGGGCTCGCAGTCATCCCGTTGTTGTCAGACATACATATTCATGACGCTTCAGAGGGAGAATAAAGTGAGTGGGATGAGAGTCGGAATCCGTGCGTTCTTGTTAAATGGAATATAAACCAGAGACAAACATTCGCCGCCAGCGGTGGATGATCTGCCAGCAGCGCCCGTTCACCAGTAAATAAAACATCATGGCGGCTGCAGCTCCTCCAGTCCCTTCCAGATTAGATTTCATCACCAAATAATCAGCAAACAGAACCTCAGTGGTCCGGTCGCGCAGGACGCGTGGGGGCGGATCCTGTTACGGCGAAGGCAGGTCGATGTTTATGCAGATGACTGGAGTCAAATCAGCTGTTACGACACTGTCTGCCTGTGTTAGGGAAGGGTTAGGGTAAGGTCAAGGGTAGGGGTAAGGGTTAAGGGAGAGGGTCGGTGTTACAGTTAGGGTTAGGTCTTGGGTTACGGTTGGGGTAGAGTTAGTGATAATGGTTCAGGGTAGGGTTTGGGGTAAAGGTTAGGGTTAAGGGTTGGGGTTAGGGGTTAAGAGTTCTGGGTAGGGATAGGGGTTAGGAGTTAGGGTTAGGGGGTAAGGCTAACAATTAGATTTAGGTTTAAGGGTAAGCATTGGGGTTTGAAGTAGGGTTCGGGGTAATTTGGGGTAACAGTAAAAGTAGGGGTTAAGATTAGGGTTAGGGTTAAGGGTTTGGTAGTGTTATGGGTCAGAGTTGGGGTACAGGTTTGGGTTAGGGTTGAAGACAATCCCTACAAGCATAAGGCGAAGCCCTAGAAACCTGGTCCGTTGGAACCATCCGCTGGCTTTCGGGAGGTTAATGAAACATCTGAACAGATTCCGATTACATTTTAATCGTATTTATCTCTTCACGTTCCCGTGTGATCCAGACTCCTGGGGCAGGTTTTCAGCTGCAGGGGTTCCAAGGTGAGGGTCATCCAATCAACTGGCGGTCGTTCTCTTGATTGCATTAACAAGCCCCCTCTGGACCCACTGCAATCACAGCAGGTCATGTGATTAGTGAAAGTTCCTGTATCTGTACTCAACGTGACGGCGGCAACGTGCTACAGCGATTAGCCGCTAACACAGCGGCGCAGGATGACCGCCGATGGCGTGGTTATCACTTCATTGCTGTTTAGTTGAAAAGCCTCAGTATTTACAAGCAAACACGTCCAACAGCTGGTTTCAAAATGTGAAAAGAAAAACACCTCTCTGGTTTGGGATGATGTCGCTGGGAAAATTGGTTTTAAATCCACAATGTAGAAATCAACTGGTTCCCACTGACAGGAGAATTACAGGGCTGCGGCGCTCGCGGTGCCGCCTGAATGGAAAACGGCGAGGCGGCTCCGTGTGGACACCGAAGGAGAAAATAGAACTGTGGAGCGTCTGTCAGGGTCATGTGACTCGTCACCGGATGTGTGGAGACACAGGAAACGCAGTTCTACTCCAGCAGGATGCTAGCGAATAAATCTGTCCATCTCTTTAGCACGGACAGCGTGGACGGAACGTGACGTCACCGAGGACGTCATCGAGACCGGTTGTTTCTGAAGGTGACAATCGAGATTCAAATATTCTCGTTTGAAAATAAATTAATTACTTTCTAGGATTCAGTCAGAGGGTAGGAGGCCGGTCAGGGTTCTGTCGACATGTAGCCGCAGAACTGGGAACATAAAGGTCGGATTTATGCTAGGAGTCACCCGGGTCCCAGGATAGAACCCTGTGGAACACCACTGGTGTCTGAGAAGGACTGGAAGCAACAGAGTGAAAAGATACGAACCGGGTGGGGGGGGGGCAGCGATGTCTGGAGGTCCAGGAAGAGGTTGTGGGTTCTGTGTCGAAAGCAGAAGGAGAACCAGTGTTAGAACCAGTTATACAACCAGTGTTAGAACCAGTATTAGAACTGTTAGAACCAGTATCAGAACCAGTAGTAAAGTCAGTATTACAACCAGTATTAGAGTTGTTAGAACCAGTAATACAACCAGTATTAGAACCAGTATTAGAACATTTAGAACTGGTGTTACAACCCGTATTAAAACCAGAATTACAACCGGTGTTAGAACCAGTATTACAACCAGTGTTAGACCCAGTGTTAGAACCAGTATCAGACCCGGTTCAGCCTCCTGTAGTCCTGATAGAACATTCCTTTTAACGGGTTCTGGAAGGTTTGGAAACGTTTGGAACCAGAAACCATAAAATCACTTTCAAGATGGAATGTAGGTGTGGAGTGGGGCCCAGTGATACCAGTTTGCCCAGTAGGCGCCCCCCCAGTGGGATCTCATTCCAGTATGTACTGGACCCCCCGCTGACATTTACATCCCGTCTTTCTCTCTGACTATCTATCGCTCACAGGCTCAGCAAGAAGTCACTTTCAAAGGACACACACACACACACACACACACACACACACACACACACACACACACACACACACGCCGGACTCGTCTGAGGTGTTTATAATAACTGCTGACTGTTGGAGTTGAGGAGTTCATGGGTTCAGCCTCGGTTTGGGTCCGTGATGTCATCAGAACGTTCTCAGGAATAATGACATTTAGAGTTCTGCTCTTCACCTGCGGTGAAACGTTCTTTCAGCCGCCGCCGTTTCAGCTTCCTGATGCGTTGATATTCAGATGAGTCGGCAGAACGCCGTCGGCTGCCAGACATGAGATGCTTCTGAAATGTCACGTCTCTCTGATGTCGAGCCTCCTCTTCCTCCTCCTCCTCCTCCTCACATCCATCCCTCCGCTGACGGGACCTCGTCTCTGTCCTCCTCAGGTACACACGGGCCAGACGAAGGCTGGGCGTCGGCCTACCCAGAATGCCGAGAGAGGAACCAGTCGCCCATCAACATCGTGGACCCGGACACCAAGGCGTCGGCGGAGTATCAGGAGCTGACGCTGGAGGGCTTCGAGGCCGAGTCGTCCAACAAGACGTCGATGAAGAACACGGGGAAAACAGGTAGAGGCGTCAGGCGTCCCGTTCTGGTCTGGGTTCTTTGTAAACTTTTTCTCGTAAAATTTTTTATTTTACTGTATATTTTATTTGAAAACCGACGTAAACTCGAGAACGACATTAGTCAAAACGACGTCAGCCGACCTTTATCTGTATTTAATTCTCGTTGTGGTCCGGGAGTTTATTAGGTTGTTTCACACCCCGACTAGACTCCTCCCCCAGGAAGTGAATGACGCTAGTGTCCATATAAGGAATTTATTTTTTATTTTTTTAAATTATGATTTTAAAAAAAATCATCATCATCACCCTCCTTTAGTTTCAATATTTTTTTAAATAATTTTTTTTGCCCCTTTACTTCCCATATAATTTAGGACATTTAAATTAAAAAAAATAAAGGGTGGTGATGATGGTAATTTTTAAAAAAAATTTAAAATGATGATTTGAAAGAAAATCCTCATCATCACCATCTTCTATTTTTAATATTTTTTTAAATTAATTTTTTATCCCTTTCACTTCTCATATAATTCAAGAAAATTTAAATTAAAAAATGAACGATGGTGATGATGATGATGATGAGGATGATGAGGATGATGATGAGGATGAGCAGGAGCATCTCCAACTGGTCATGTGACCTGCCGCTGGTAGCCACTCTGACTTTAACAAGGCCTCGCTTGCGGAGCTCGAGTGTCGCATTGGCAGGTGTGCGCGTGTCAAACATCGGCCGTCGTCGCCAGGTTATGAAAGCAGACAGGTGCGGCATGCAGCCAGTCATTCACGATGAAGATTACACGTCCCGTTTCCGTCCGGACGAGCGCGGTGGCAGGTGTCACGCCCGAACCATTCAGCGCCGGCCCATCTGCAGCCGCCTCTCCCGGCGTGTGGAGGACCCTCCTCCAGCAGCCACAGGTATTTTTCACAATTCCAGGTTGTCAGTAAGATGGATGATCCTTCGCCATCAGCGGAGAGAGAGAGAGAGGGAGAGGGGGGCCACAGGTGGTCGGCGCCGCGCTGACAGCCGGCTGAGTGTCGCCCAGAGCTCAGCTGTGTTCGGAATACGGACGTTTAACACGTCGACTTCCTCCAGGATGTGAGGAAGCATTTCAATAAGTCGGTAATTAGTCTGGAGGCGGGACTAAAAATAGTCGCTTTAAAAAAAATTCAGACAAGCTGCCACCTGTCGGCTGACAGCCCTCAACTGAGGTCACGACCTCTGTGGTGGTGCCCAACCCCCGGGTCGTGGACCGGTTCCGGTCCTTGGGTCAGTCTATGAGTCACTCTTGTGGAGATGCTTGCCTCGGTCACATGACTACCTTCTTAAAGGGGCCGCTAACACAGAACACATTACCGCGAAACTGAAACTCCAAAGCTAGCAAAACGAACATTGCGGACGCTGCTAATGGAGTTGATACTGATTGGATTCACGTTTATTATTATTATACAGCGGTACCTCTACTTACGAAATTAATTGTTTCTGGAAGAAATTTCGTAAGTAGAAAATTTCGTAAGTAGAGACGCGTTTTCCATGCAAATGCCCTAATTCGTTCCAAGTTAAGTTAAGTTCTTTAAAGGAAGAGTCGAGCTAAAAAACCAGTCCGGTAATCGACTAAATGTCCAATTGGGTGATTGAAACAGGAAGTAGAACTGTTGTGAGTGTTTCACGAACCAATCAGAACACAGATTACATTAACGCCCCCAAATCTGGAGCCAAAACGGCCGCAGAACTGGCGACTTTTATCCGCCGCGTCTTTGTTAGCCTGCGATGCTCGTGGTCGTTAGCGGTAATCTGTTTAGCATGCAGCGTTAGCCCGCAGCTACTTTATATTACCCTCATTACTCTGTTGGTGTTTCCACTGCTGCTCTACGTGCAGAAATAAAGGCCGCGTGCAAACGTGAATGTTAATTCACAGGAAACCGTCGGATCGGTCGTCATGGAACCGACGTCACCCTGGTCTCGGCGGGGGAGGGGAGGGTCCGGTTGGCGCCGGATGGAGGTCAGTGCGGTGCTGACTCGGCGGATGCTCAGACTGGTTAAAAAGATGATGATGATGATGATGATGATGGAGCAGCATCAGGACCAGATGGGGGGTGTAACCTGAGTGCAGGTAGAGGAAGAGGCGGGTCCAGGAGAGGGAGAGGATGCTAAAAGCGGCGATGATAACGATGGTGGCCCGCCTGCAGAGGAAGAGCATCACTTAGCGGAGCGCGGCGTGCCGTAGCGCTTTAGCGGCGTGGGAGAAACCGCCACAACAGAACGACGCGCCGCCGTCGGTTCGTCACCGCCGCTGCATAATGCATGACCAGCAAGGCAAACGTCCCGCAGCGTCATCCTCAGATCCTCACAGATATGGTTTGGAAATGACAGATGAGCGTTTTATCCGTGGAGGATCACCTGCTGCTGATCGCCGTGACAACCCTCCTCTTCCTCCTCCTCCTGCAGAACAAACTCACTGCGGTTTCTGCACAGCTCCTCTTCTTCACCTTTATGTGAAGGCCCTCGTTAACCCCCCCAAACGACCCCCGGGGATGTTTAAGATGTTCATGCCTTTGTGAAAATGGGAAGACTTTCAGCCAATGGGAGCAGAGGAGCTTTTATTTGATTTATTTGTGGCGTTTAAAGAAAAAAAAATGTTACAGAATGAGATTTTAAATATTTGTAGAACGTTTAAATCATATTTTCTGCAAGAATTTATTATAAACAGGTGACGAGGAACGTGAAAAAGCTCCTCGGCTTTTGGGGCGACGTCAAAGCAACCGGTGATGAAGAGTCAGGACACCATCAGGTGACCTCTGACCCCAAAAACGTACACTTGGAACTCACACAGTCATACATTGTTCATTCAGTCGAACCTGGAGATACGAGTTGAATCCGTTCCGTGACTGAACTCGTAAGTCAAACGTTTCGCCGTTCGAAATAAACTTAAATCATTTTAATCTTTTCCAGCCTTGTAGAAAAGCCCCAAACCCCCTAATTTGTGAATAAAAAAATGTATATTTATCAACCAACAATACATTCAGACTCCAGAGGTTCATAATTAATTATCTGAAAGAAAAGATAAGAGTTTTATTAAGTGCTCCTACCTCAGAAACAGATGAACGCAGCAAACGGAGGTGGTTTATGATTGTTGAAGTTGTTTTTGCTTTTTATTTTCCCTGCACTTTGTCTTGCAGGTCGTTTGAATAAAAAACCTTCCCAGGGAGTTCTGCTTCTGCCGGCTTTTTTAAATGATCCGCTTTTGTCACAGTTAAACGCTTGTTGTGTAACATAGTCTTCCTTCAAAGCGACTACAGCAAAACGTGTGACGCCTGTATGTCAACTCGTAAATTGAGCAGCTGGTATCGCCAATAACTCATAAGTCGAACACCTTGTACCTTGAAGTACCACTTTATAAAGAATCCTCAATCTTTGCCTTGGTCATTTTATACGCAGCCTACATGCTGACAAAGTGAGAGCACCCCTGCTCTCCTTTATAAATGAGGCGTCGTAACTTTAAAGGTTGGATGAACGGTGTTTGACGACGGCGGTTAGCGCGGCCTCAGCGGGATGTGACGGGATAAAGACCCGGAACGCCACCAGAACAAAATACATTGCTGTGAAAATGAGCCCTCGCTGGAGGAGAGCAGCGAAACCGAGAATGTCTTCCTCTGTGCGAACGGAAAAGATAAACACCTCGTCTTCCTCACGCCACCACCCCCTTCCCCGCCCCCCCCCCAGGAGAATGTTCACGCCGTGTGTTTGAAATGTGTCAACACACACTGTGCGGCTGTGAGGAGGATGATTACACGTGTGTGCGGTGATGTGTGACCACGCTGCGCTTCCCTCCCTTCCAGTGGCCGTCATGTTGAAGGATGATTACTTCGTCCGAGGAGCCGGGCTGCCGGGTCGCTTCAAGGCGGAGAAGGTGGAGTTCCACTGGGGCCCCAGCAACGGGTCCGAAGGCTCCGAGCACAGCATCAACGGCCGGCGCTTCCCCGTGGAGGTAAGAGGCCGACCGGCGCCCCGGCTGATGGGGAGGGAGGCTGTTTGCACCAAGCGCGATGAAACCAAAATGGCAAGGCTACATCCTGCGTACTATCGCCAATCACAGCTGAGTCGTGACATTAAATTTTGCAAAATGCAACAAAATATCTTATATTTTGCCATTTTGAATATGAAAGATGTGAAGTTTTGCTATTTATAGTTAATTTAAACAAAACAGACGACAAAACTACATAATATCAGCCCATATACCTTCTTTTACCTCGTACATCACAACTCAGCTGTAATTGGCTAAGATACTTGGAATTTGGCCAAAAAGTTGATTTTATTTATTTTTTACTATAATTTATTGATACATTTTTAAAAAAAATTTATTTCTAGATTTTTATTTTTGTTTTTTTATTTATTAATTTTTATTTTATTTTTTTTCATTTTGCAATCTACAACAACGTAACTCAAAATGAAGTTAGCCGAGGTGTACCTGTTTAAGTAGCACATGCACAAAATTGCTTGTTTTTCGTAGTTTTGCCTCACAACTCATCTGCGATTGGCTAAGATAGCTGGAATTTGCCCGAAAAGGCTGATTCTTATTTTTCCGTGTACTGTTTTTATTTATTTTTTTGGAAAACAACGTATAATCGAGAACGTGGACTAATGTGCGCAACGCTCGAGCATCGCAGGTGCGCAAAAGTATTTTAATTGCGACAGCTATGATTGGCTGCCGAAAGGTTCGGGAAAAATAAATTCCCATCAGGCTAATCTGACTTGCCTATTCCTAGCTTAACTCATGTGAATGACGTCATGAAACCGAAACTGAGTCATGCCGCTGGGGATTATGGGAGTTGTAATTTTTTTATGTAAATCTACCTGAATGTTTCATCCTGAAGGAAGTGAAATAACTGTGACGATTCAACTTACCACATTTGGAGCTAACGGTTTTAGCGTCCAGCTTTAGGGTCGTCCCGCTAACCGCGTTCTGGTTGTATTAGCATGTTGTTTTAAATGCAGCCGCCCGCGTCTCTTTAGCGCTGAAATGTCAACCATCTCTGTTTGGACTTCTAGAACGCTGCCTCCTCACAGCGGCCGGCCAAACAGATGAATATGTATTCCTTGACATTTGGGAGATCAGCGCTCTGACAGTTCAGCTTGATATTGTAATCTCCTCCTTCCGCTCCGAACTCCGTCCTTTTTTTTTTCTTCTTTTTTCTCCTCCCAAACCTTCGTATAAAGTTGAATAAAGATGATTTTGTGTCAGCGTTTCACATGCGGTATTTAAATGATGAGTTTGTCCTCGCCGATGCGTTGGAGAGTTCGCCGGTCCGTCCGTGGGAGAAGAATTTAAAGATTCTGCTGAAAGAGCAAAACCTCCTATATACGAGGTCGTGATGGAGCTGCTCCTGAAGAGGCTGGGTGGATAATAGGCCGTCACGTCGGGTTCAGCGGGGGGACGTCAGCCAGAAGTTTAATGTAGATCTGGTGTGAAGTTCCAGTAGTAATAATAATAATAATAATAATGTGGAATAAAAACACGACTCGTGTTTCTGCAGGAAGGCGCAGCGTTGATTTCCTGGTGACGGTGATGGTGCATTCTGGGATATAGGAGAGCTATTAATAGACTCTTGGAGAGCTTCGTGATTAGAACAGAGAATACAATTTCTTTTATGGCACCATCAATTCATTAGTTCATGTATTTTATGTATCGTGCGAAATTGAGATGCTTCATCTGTGTTTTAAATTTGATTTACGGTCGGATCGGTTCTCTGGAACACGGCGCTCACATGATGCCAGAATTCCAACTGGAATAATAATAATAATAAACATAGAAAAGTTTATTCTTATTGTTTATGTAACTTGTATATCATTAATTATACACAAGTAAAGTCTTCTGGTTGATAAATATATGTTTATTTTGATTTTATTTATTTTAAATGAATAAATCTCATTTGATTTATGAGTTCGGATTAAACTGGCATCTGGAGGTTCTACTTTATTCGTCATTCCTAACTGCGTCCCTCCGGCCATCAGACCAGACAGGACTGGATGATGACATCATCGAACATCAAGCGTGATGGACTTACAGGAAAAACAAGCGAACAAACTGGCGTGTGTGCTGGACAAAAAAAAAAGGCATCCGTTACCAAGGCGACGGAGGGCTGTTTGTTTGCTTGTCAGCAAGATTACATAATAATTACCGGATTGATTTGATGAAACTGGGTCGATGAGATGGAGATGTAGCGTCTCCCCCGGATACGGATGAAGACTCCGATTCGGGATGTTTTTCCTTCCAGCTCGACTCCAGGGGAAAAAAACCAGCAGCACATTTGATATTTGTTTTTTCAAACTTCTCTCCAGCATCTCCTCCTCCTCCTCCTCCTCCTCCTCCTCCTCCTCCTCCCTCTGTGGTGGCGAATGATGATGAGGAGCGTTCTCCAGCTTCCTCGTGCTTCTCCATGTGAACGATGTTTGCTTTTCAAGCCTTTCTATTTATTAATCGGAGCCTAATCGACTCTTATTTTGGTGATGAAGCAGCTTTAAACAACAACACGCTCTTAAGATGCGACGCACAGCTTCAGCAGCTTCAGCAGCTTCAGCTCCTCTCATGTGTACGTCCCACAGGTGTTGGATTCTGAACCTCGAGGTCAGCTGACAGCCGGGTCGGACCGCGTTTGGTTCCGAAACGTCCAACGTCCGCAACAAGAGCCTTAAAACGCACGAATGAAACGTGAAAACAGTTTCTGAAACGCAACAGCTGAGAGAAGAAACGAAGGTTTGATCCAAAACAAGAGCCGTGGATGATGATGTCAGTGGTTTAGTTTAGAAAAGACTAAAGAAGAAGCTCAAGATACGAGTTATATTAGTTCCGTGACTGAACTTGTAAGTCAAACATTTAAAACCACTTAAAAAAAATTATTTAAAAAATTTAAAAACCATTTATAAACCAATAAAATCGTTTAAATCCATTCTAAACTTTTAAAAAAAGCCTCAAAAACTATGAAAAAGAAAGAACGAGATCCGGTCTCACCGATGTTGTGTCCATCCGCCACCTAGTGGCGGTTTCTTGAATCTCGACTCTTATCTCGGATTTCCCTCGTACATTGAACAAAAATCTCGACGGAGCGACTCGTATCTCAAATAACTCGTATCTCAAGGTAATAATTTGTTACTTTACGACCACAAAACTGAACATCAATCAGAGCCTAAACCAGCTTCTGATGATGTCATCGTCAGTCCCTCCTTGTCACGTGACTCCTGACATCATCACCGTGACGTCACGACTCTGTAAAGAACTACTTTTTTTATATATAGATGAATAAAATCCGACATTTTCATTATTCTAGTGATGTTTGTTCCTTTGGGTTAGCATCCGCTGCTAACAGCGTGCTCACATGTGACCCCACCCCCCCATCACAGAATGTGGTGTCAGTAATCTGTCATGTGATGTTCACACCAATCTGTGAGGCCATGATGGAGTCACTCAGGGTGGGTGTTACCCCACCACCCCCACCCCGCCCTCCCACTGTGACGCGGGTGTGAATGCTGTCGGCGCTAGCCGGCCGCGGTGCTACGCTATCCGTTCATTCTGACTGCGTCTGGTTTTTATCTGCACCCCCGCCTCCCAGAACGTGATGAACGAGAAGGGGGGGGGCTGTTGGTGCCAGAATTTGCCCTGCCAGCTTTTACCCACCTGCCTAGATAAGAGAGGCACTGTAAATGAACACGCCACGGGGGGGGCGGGGTTTTTTGGGGGGAGGTGGGGGGCCCTCATTCACACCTCCTCGCTTCGCTTTGCCGCAGGTATCACAGATAAAGACGTGTCATTGATGAATGGGATTTTATTTCCCATCAACCTTTGCTGTGCGGGAAATGGAAAGCTCCTCCCGGCCCCTAAATCATCAGATGAATAACGATAACGCCGACTCGCCGTTTTCCTGCCTCGGCGCTATTTGTCTGCGCGGCGGCGGCGGCTGCGGCGGCGGCATTGCGACTGTTGTGCGGCGCCGCTTCTACAAACCGCCGCAGATGTTTAGAAGCGAGTTTAATCAGCGGCGAGCTCCTAAATTCACCGCCAACGACACACACGCCTCTCGCCGCCACCCCGTTAGCATCAGCGGCGTTCTCGGCACGAGTGCCGTCGTTCATCACGAACACTCAACCGACGTCGTAAAACTTTTACAGGGCGGATTTGTGGAACGATCAGGGACTTCTGGGTGATGTGGCGTCCGGCGGACGCCGTCTGTCACGAGGCGAGTGGCGGCGGCGGCGGCGTGAGGCTGCGATCACCTCTGGATTAACCTGATAGAAGTCTCCGATCAGGCAGGACTACATCGTAGGTATTGATCGGCGGTCCCAGATGTGCTGAACTGATCAATACTTTTATATGAACGAGGATCAAAGGATCGTCCACTCACATCTCCTGATTCTGGTCATGTGACTTTCCCCCCCACATAATCCGGTTCCATCCAAAAGCAAAAAGGACAAAACACAGTCGCGGTGTGGACGTTGACACGGTAACGGCTGAGTCAGAGGGACTATTATGGGATGGAGCGGTCGGTTGGGTCGCTCCGGTGGGCGTCATGTGACTCATCGGCGACATCATCGGCGGAGCTTTAAGGATGGAGATGCTGAGGGTGGGGGGAGGGGCCGAGGTGTTGACCCCGCCTTCCAGACACCGTGAACATGTGACCTCAGTGACCTCCGGCCTACAGGAAGTGTTTGTTTCAGGAAGCAGGAAATCAGAAGGAGACGACCGACGTGTTCATCGGTTTGTGTCGGATTAAGATCGGATGAGAGGTGGAAAACAGATGAAGAAGAAGAAGAGTGTTAAAAAATAGACCAACATGAAGAGATGAAGACGAGCATCCGACGGGATGAAGACGAGCATCCGACGGGATGAAGACGAGCATCCGACGGGATGAAGACGGGCCCCACCAGACTTCCTCTCCGACAGACGGGTGTCGCTAGCGGTGCAGGCTAACGCCGGTGCTGCTGCTGCTGCGCTGCTAACCACATTACGGAGGCGGGGCTTGTGCTGCTGATCTGATTAGTGACGGTATCCATGGAGATCTCTCTCTTATTGTAACACCCCGCCTCCTGCCTTCATGCCGTTTGCTCCCGTCTCATTTATTACCCTCCGTTTTTTTTTTTTTGTTCTCTCTCACCCGCCGACATTCCATTAAACCTTCACGGATAACGGATGACGGCCAGCCGCCCCCCCCCCCCCGTTTGGATTGTTTATTATTTATCATCTTCCCTATGGAAGAGCAACGCACGCCATCCCTAACATAATGTCATATTTCCCGCTCGCGTCCTCAATGACATCAAAGCCTATTCTTTAAAATGCGGAGCTTCCCAGAGGGCGAACAGATGCCGCCACCGCCGCTCCGAAACGTTTTTAATAATCTGGCTTGCTGATAGGTCGACCCCCACCACCTTTTCCCTTTTCCTTTTTTTTTTTTTTTCCTCCCGCTTTAAATGAAAAACTCACGAAATTGAAAAAGGCCTCGTCCGACTGGCGGCGCCGCCTCTCGGAGCGTCGCTTCGCTTTTCAAAAGATGGATGAGACGGACGCATGGCGGCCCCCGTCGCCGTGATGCCATCTCTGATGAAAGGCAGTGTCTGTGTGGGGGTCACGTGACCTTCTTTGATGGACGCCCTTTCTCAAGCTGCGACAGGGGGTGTGGTGGTGGTGGTGGTGGTGGGGGGGGTGAGGAAGTCTCCGCCCCCCGTGGCGAGGTTCAGATGGAGGGGAGCAGCGGTGTCACACCGCCGTCTTGATGCCGCCGTGAGGCGCGTCCTGTTTTCACGCGACACCTCGCATCCGTCAGCCCCTTGGATGTGTGTGTGTATGTGTGTGTGTGTGTGTGTGTGTGTGTGTGTGTGTGTGTGTGTGTGTGTGTGTAGGCGGGGGGGTCATGTACTCATCCAAAGGAAATGGAGGAAGAAATGCCTCCAAAAAGGGGAGGGGCATATGTGATATTTCCAGTAGTGTAGGGTCTGTCTTCTTGCTAGCATGTCCAGTAATTTCACTCCAAAAAGGGGCGGGGTTTTCAGTCCAAAAAGGGGCGGGAATTTGAATCTCAAAGCCCAAACGTTTCTCCTCTTCCTCATTCTTCAATCCATAGTGAAACTTGATGATGTCATCTTTTCCTCCACCTCTCATCCAAACATCCATCATTTCCCCTCTCCTGGCCGGATCAAAGGGGCGGGGCCACACGGCGACTGATCATCCTCATCATCTTCATTCCTGGCCATCTGCAGCCTCAGGTGTTAGCGCTGACGGCGTGACATCCAATCCTCGCAGCGTCTTTTCCTCTCAGGAAATCATTTGCATGTACAAATCCGACGCTCGGCCCAGAATCCCACAGGTTCCATCCGACTGACCGGCGTGCTGGGCTGCCTTTGAACATGAGACGCGGCGCACACGAGGCGATGGCGGCTAACGAGGCAGCGCTAGCTCCCAGCTGGGCTCACTTGTCATGTTAGCTTGATAAGCATCAAAACAGAATCGCTACTGTTTGATTATGGACACAAAATGAGCTCCTTTTTATTTATTTATTTCGCCAAAAGTCAAACTTGTTCAGAAACAAACAAGCGTTTGAATTCTGACTGAAAATTGCAGCCTTGGTTTGAGACGCCGCCGCCGCCGCCGCCGCCGCCGCCTGACTCACAGCGTCGCGGCTCATTTCTCCTCCCCATGTGAAAGTGAATGTTATTTTTTTCCCGCCCACGCGTCCTTTAGGTCGGCGTTAATAAATCTCCGTTTCCACCTGGAGGGTCTGGACGAACCACCTGGCTCCTCTGCAGAGACTCCGCCCCCCCATACGGAGGAGAGCATCCTGTCCTCCAAAGATCTGCTTTTTTAATAATCATATATGAGTATAATCTGTGGGGGCGGATGGGGGGGGTGGTGACCTGTCTGTGAAAAGACGGCGGTCGTGTGTGTGTGTGTGTGTGTGTGTGGGCGTGGCCAGACGTCACCCACATGATGCGGCTAGACGACAGGTATAATAGAGTGTTATATTATAGAGTGGATTCTTGTTGTTCCAGGTGGGGTGTTATCTTTAAATCTGCCCCCCCCCCCTCAGAAAACACTTAGATCATCTATAATAATGATGCATTAAGGTGTCGACGGCAGCGCCGGCCTGATTCATCACCGTAGCCGCTTCATATCTCCTGTACTTACCCCCCCCCGCCATATTAATATCTCATTGAGTACACACCATCACATCTGTGTTTGATGATCCGTCCTCACACACATTTAATAACCTGGGCAACGACAAGCAGGAAGCACACACACACACTGGGACGCTCTGATTGGTTCCCTCCTGTGCGTTGGAGGCGGGACCTTGTAGTTCTGGCCGTCGGCCTTGACCCGACCATCATCCTCCTGATTCCGACTCGTCGGACCTTTTGAGAAATGGACCACCCTCCAGCATCTGGAGCGGCGGGGGGTCGCCTGGTCACCGAGGGAGGGGGAGGCGGGGCTACTCTACCTCCATGGAGCTCCGTTTACCCCGCCGGCGTTCTTTACCCTCGATCCATCGCTAAATGATAGCCTTCCTGCCTCCGGTTATTGATGAGTCCGTTTTCCCATCTTGGTGGATCATAGGAATCACGTCGAGGTGGGGGCGGAGCTCTGGGGGATTTGACGGACTTATGATGGAGCTGTGGTTGGGACGGCGGTGCAGGCGGGGGCGGGATTGGGGGGGGGGGGTATTGATATGGAAGGTGACTCGGTTCAAAGACTTTCCAAAGGCAAACGTGAACGGTTGTGAGTGAAACCATTACAACGGGATGGAGTCGTTTACAGATATGAGGCGTGTAAATGCGATCCCGGCGCTGCTAATGAGCACCGGCGGAGTGATGGAAGACGGACGACTTGATGACTTATTTATGCAGAACAAGTCCTACCTCTTTTTTTTCCTCCTGCTGTTCGACAAAACGCCAAAATCTTACATCTATATCATAACGTAGTCCTGTTTCAAACGATTCAGGAAGATCTAGTCTAAACCAAAGACTATCAACTTTTCGTCAACTTCCTGTTTGGCTCTCCTGACCACGTTGGTACAACAGGAGCATCTAATTTTTCCAAAATCTTCCTTCCCATCCCATTCCCATTCCCTCTACCCAGTTTGGTGGAACACTATCCTTCTTCTTCACCTTCCTTTTACCTTGGAGCTTCATCTTTGTCCCCTTTTCAGCGATAGACTCCCTGTCTCTCCCTTGGATGTGTCCAAACTGTCAAAGTCTCCTCTCCAGTAGTTGTTTTGTTGCTTTTTTCTGTAACCCCTCTGGAAAATGCAGCCACAGACGGTGAAATCTACCCTCCTCGGTGGAGGCAAGAATCTGGCCGGACTGATGGAGGGGATTCTGAAGAAGTCATTTGGGGAGTTCGGTGCCAACTGGACCAAAGATGTTTGGGGAGACGGGTTTAATTAGTGCAGTGGACTTCATATTTCATGCCAGCTCGGAGCCTCTGAACAGTTTTGCTCTCTGGACCTCCACATTTGATGGAAGCTCCAAAGTTGTAGCGCGTTTAAAATGAACCGGAGTTAAAGAAGACGACTGGCAAGAACAAAAGCAGCTGGCAGCAGAACCGACTGGCAGCGACTTACACAACCTCCAAGTTTCCCTCCGCAGTAGATTCCTTGAGTGGTTCTGTTCTATAAACGATGATAAAGTCTTAATCTTGGTAAAGATTCAAGATTGCATCATTCTCTGAAACACCTACTGATGGTAGGAGCAAGACTACAGTAGAACCTGGAGATACGAGTTCAATCCGTTCCACGACTGAACTCGTAAGTCAAACATTTCCCCATTTAAAGTAACTAAAATGATTTTTATCTGTTCAAGCCTCGTAAAAAAAACCCAAACCCCTAATATTATGAGAAAAAAAATCAACCAATGGACATGCAGACTTTACTTGTTTATAATCAATTATATATAAGTTACATGAACGATGATAAAGAATGAAAAGAAACACAAAAGTCACAAGGACACACGAGGTACGTCTTTACTCCATCAACGAGAACGAGATCCGGTCTTACTGATGTCGTATCCATCCGCCAACACGTGGTAAAGAACGAGATCCGGTCTCAGTGATGTCGTATCCATCCACTAACACGTTGTAAAGAACGAGATCCGGTTTAGTTTGATTGATTCTTTAGGAACCAGCGTTGCGACATGAAAACGGTTTGTTGTTCTGTCAGGAGAACCAAACGTCTGACCAGAGTTCCAACGTTGAGTTTTTATCATCAGCAGAATAAAATGAGGGTTGTTTTTTTTTGTGCGCCTCATGTCAACACATCCCATCATTAGTGCAAATACATCTGTTTAAACAGGCTGTGATGCGGCTTCCACCAACAATGGCTCTAATTAATACCTGTTTGGGAGGAGCTGTGGTCCCAGCTGAGCTGTCGGCTATAACTGACTCTATAGCAGGCTGCTTGACAAATGTTTACTCTGCGAGTAGATTAAAAGGTGATGTGTGCGATGCTCTTTATGTGAGGATTAGCCAGCTGGAGAAAATGCTACACAAGTGATATTGGCAGTCTTGATCTTGGCAAGGAGAAAAAACCCAGAACCGCTATGGCCCAACAGAAATGTGTTCCCCGACACCACAATTTATGTCAACACATGTACGCACGAACACAGTTTCTGAGTACACACACATACGTGTGTGTGTGTGTGCTCAACGGATGCACACGCACGTTCGCCTGCATGCGACATGCCGCTTCATCGCCATGACAACGACTCCCACCTGACTGTTGGGACGGTTTTTCTGCGTGTGAGCTCCATCATCTCGTCGATTCCCGCCGAGCAGCGAGAGATCATCCACGTCTATTTCATTATTATTGACTTCGGGCTGCAGACGACACGCAGCAGACCCACAATGCACCCCGTTACGGTCTTTGTGTTCTTCGGTGTCGTTTAACTCCATTAAACAATCCTGCGTCATCGTATGTCAGGAGCAAAGTGGAGCGCAGCGCAGCACCGGTGTTGATGCAGTGTTTTCACACCAGTGTTGTTTAAGGATCACATGTTGTTAAAGTACCAGATGTTGTTTTGTCCGTGTGTGTGTGTGTGTGTGTGTGTGTGTGTGTGTGTGTGTGTGTGTGTGTGTGTGTGTGTGTGTGTGTGTGTGTGTGTGTGTGTGGGCAGCAGCAGTGTTGGCATCGCTGTCTGGAGGCAGCAGGAAGTGACTGAACCACTGACCAATGAAAACCTGCTCTGAAATCACTGCTGCAGTATTTACTGTTGTTTAAACCAGTCACCAGAGGAGCTTCATAACGCAGTACAGTCTAGTACACACTGTAGTACACACGGTAGTACACACTGTAGTACACACGGTAGTGCACACGGTAGTACACATTCTAGTACACACTGTAGTACACACTGTAGTACACACTGTAGTACACACCGTAGTACACACTGTAGTACACACTAGTACACAGTCTAGTGCACCCTAGTTCACTCTAGTACACACTCTAGTACACACTCTAGTACATTAGTACATTCTACTACACACTCTAGTATAGAATGTAGTACACACTCTAGTACACACCGTAGAACACTCTAGTAAACACTCTAGTACAATCTAATACACACTAGTATACACTCTAGTACACACTAGTATACACTCTTGTACACACTGTAGTATCTTCTCCTTTCAGCTTTTCCCTTCAGGGGTCTCCACAGCCAATCAGTGTCCTCCATCTAACCCTGTCTTCTCATCCTCTTCTCTCACACCAACTTCCTTCATGTCCTCTTTCACTACATCCATAAACCTCCTCTTTGGTCTTCCTCTAGGCCTCCTGCCTGGCAGTTCAGAACTCAGCATCCTTCTACCAATATATTCACTATCTCTCCTCTGGACATGTCCAAACCATCTCAGTCTGGCCTCTCTGACTTTATCTCCAGAACCTCTAACATGTGCTGTCCCTCTGATGTACTCATTCCTGATCCTATCCATCCTGGTCACTCCCAGAGAGAACCTCAGCATCTTCATCTCTGCTACCTCCAGCTCCTACACACACCTCACCACTGTCTTACAGTCCTCATACATGTCCTGCACCGCTCTAACATACTTCTCTGCCACTCCAGACTTCCTCATACAATACCACAGTTCCTCTCTGGACACCCTGTCATCAGCTTTCTCCAGATCTACAAAAACACAATGCAGCTCCCTCTGGCCTTCTCTGTACTCAGAGCAACCATATACACTGTAGTTAGCTCTAGTAAACACTCTAGTAGACTCTAGTACACACTAGTACACACTCTAGTATACTCTAGTACACACTTTAGTACACACTGAAGTAAACACTGTAGTGTGCACTTGTACACACTCTAGTACAGACTCTAGTACGCTCTAGTACACACTGTAGTACAGTCTAGTACACTCTAGGAGACACTCTAGTACACATTCTAGTACACTCTAGTACACTAATGATATGTGGATTCGCTCTGATATCATCACTGACTCTTCCACCTGAACCAGTGATTATCTCTGATTTAGAGGCTCCGCCCACATGGACATGTGACCTCACCTTCAGAAATACTTCAGGGTTTATCGGAAGGACTGTTTCACTGTGTGAACCTGGACTGTTTCACTGCGTGAACCCGGACTGTTTCACTGTGTGAACCTGGACTGTTTCACTGTGTGAACCTGAAACTGGAAAATTTTTCCAGCTCTCACCCTTCAGTTAATCCAACTTGTTGTTCCCTTTGACCTCTGACCTGTGTGGAAACGGTGAACAGGAGGTTTTCTGCTGAGTCCCTTCTCCGCTAAACTCACCCCTGAGCTGTTTACTCCCAGCGTTTCCAGCTTGTTTTTTTCCGCTCAAATTACTTTGAGAAATGTGTAATGTGGGATTTTTCTTCCTTCTGGTGGGCATTTGAACAGTTTCCAAACGTATTAGCGCAGCGGCTCTTCTCAGGTGCTGCTCTCAGCAGAACAATATTTGAATTCCGTGTGTCTCCAGGCGGCGCCGCGGAAAACCAAACAGAGGAGGCGAAAGGTCATGGGTAATATCTCAGTGACAAGTGAGAGGTATATGAAGACGGTCTAAGTGGATATAAAAGCCGCCTTAACTCTCCCCTCCTTTATTGCTCTTGTCTGTCTTCCTTTTTTGACTTACGGCTGATTTTAATTTGCTAAAAACGCTGCAGCGGATGTGTGTTTTGGATAAGAGAAAAAAAAGCTCTCCAAGTGACATTCTCAAATTAAAACGGCTTTAGCTCCTGAACCGCTAAACCAATGAAGGGGAGGAAACTCGCTAAAGTTTCTAGAAACACTCCGGGTGTAACGGAAAAACGACAAAAGTTCAACTAACAAAGGTGTGTTTCTGTAATAAATGTGTGTTTATGTCTGTGGAGGTGAAGGACAGTCAGGGCTAGCTGCGCTAAAGGGGAAGCGCTAAAGGTTCAGGTGAAGGTCCAGACAGGAAGAGGCTAAATAAACAACTTTCTGACTTATTCAAGGTGATTTTTCTTTTCATTTTCATTCATTTCAGATAGTAATTGGAATTTTCGGCTTTTCAATTTTCCGCTCAGCTGGAGGTCTCAAGTCAAAATGACCACAGTGATTCATTCGAAAGGTTAGCATGTTAGCCTCGAGCGACCAACGAGCGTTTTCAGCTTTATGTGGGTGCACTATTTTTACCCAAAGACAAATACACTTTATAAAATACTAAGTTATGATGTCATATCTGTGAGATGAAATATAGTCTGGTAGCAAAATGCTAACTAGCGAGTTGATGATGTCATATCTTGGGGGTAACACTAGGCGGAGTTACTACATCCTGGTTCTCTTGTATGTAATTTTATTGCTCTGTTTGGTCCTACGCATTTAAAACAAAGCAGATGTTGTACGTTTCGTGCCGTTACCGTGGCGATGTCAGCATCGCTGTGGTCCCCCTCCTCACCTTCGCCCTGTCCGTGTCCCACAGATGCAGATCTACATGTACAACTCGGACGACTTTGACAGCCTGGGAGCGGCGCTGAGGGAGAGGAGGATCATCGCCGCCATGGCCGTGTTCTTCCAGGTAGGACCAGGTGTTCTGTCGTGTGATCCGATTGGGTTCATCCTCTAAATAGCATAATGCTAATGAGCATCTGTGTTGATGCCAGTGTTGGCTGGTAAATGCTAAGCTAACGCCGACCGGTAAAGTGAACACAGCCTCAGTCGTCTCGCTGCAACAACTAATCCAACTGTCGCTCTTGTCGTGATGATGTCATAGAGTTAAAGAGAGAGCACCACGGTGGCGGCAGCAGTGCTAACATGCTAAATTGCTACCCTGAAAAGTCTTCATGATTTATGTCTCCTGGTTCCTCTGGGTGCTGGTTCTCTGCTGCTGGTGTTCCTGGTGTTGTTGCCGGTGCTTCTCGTAGTGTTGTTGGTGTTGCTGGTGTTGTTGGTGTTGTTGGTGTTGCTGGTGTTGCCTTTGTTTCCAGTGTTGCCTGGTTGACCTGCAGACCTTAGAGAGGACTAGCGTTCAGCCATCAGTCATCGTCTTTCGGCTTGAAGTGAAATAAAAGGAAATGAACGCAGTGAAAACCTGACGGATCACCTTCAGATTGGACCAATCAGAAACGTCGTGAGGGGACGTTTGAAGAAGAGGACGGATGAAGAAGGTTGTCGGTTAGCGTCCCTTAAAGTAATGAGAATCCAGAAAAAGGTTGTCTGGGTGATTCGTCCTCTGGAGCATCGCTTGTGTAACACAACGACGTGTCGTTACCACAAGACGGATGAGTTGCATCTGGAAACAGGGTCTGTTTTATTTTGAAAAGCGGCTGCTTTTCAAAATAAAACAGACCCACTGGTGCAGCCAAAGCTGCTTCCTCTCTGGAGGAGTTCTGAGACGGATTCACCAACACGGACCGACACAGTGTGTGTGTGTGTGTGTGTGTGTGTGTGTGTGTGTGTGTGTGTGTGTGTGTGTGTGTGTGTGTGTGTGTGTGTGTGTGTGTGTGTGTGTGTGTGTGTGTGTGTGTGTGTGTGTGTGTGTGTGTGTGTGTGTGTGTGTGTGTGTGTGTGTGTGTGTGTGTGTGTGTGTGTGTGTGTGTGTTTAAACGCGTCCTCTGCAGGCTGTTCTGTTCTCCAGCGTCCTCCCACTCAGCTTCCACAGTCTGAACAAGTTTGGGCTTCAGTCTTAATTTGTCCTCCGTTTCCTCAGGAGTGGCTGAACTCAGGAGGGATCGAGGTCCAGACCCGCAAACCGACACGCGTGTCCGTGTTCCGTCCTGATATGTGTTCACATCCCTTCAGAATCTGGATCGATCCGGAACTGTTCTCACGTAGGAAACAGCTGACGGCTGTTGGGTCCTCTCCAACTTTTAATCATCTGTTCTCGTCCCAGAACCGGAGATCGACCCAACAGCAGCTCACAGGTTTCATTCAAAACCGCCAAGAACTTTGGATTTAATGGCAGCTTACCGACGGTAACCATGGAAACATCCTCCAACCACTTTTTAATCCAGATCGACTCCAAAGTTTCTGCTCAAAGATCGTTCCAAACCTAGGACATTTAGTTCTCATAGTGTACGTGTTGGAAACAGGAAGTGCTCAGAACTCGGGTTCTGATTGGATACGGGTCAGACCATCTTGGGGGGGTTCCTGGTCTGTGGTGGAGCTGATGTGCTCCCCATCCTCACGACTGAAGATCTCTGTTTCCACCACGATAGAAACCACAGACCGTTCTGACGGCTCCTCTCAGGGTTTTCGTAGAAGCCACTACTTCCTGTTTACCCGCCGTGTTGGTTTTAATCCCATTTTAATTCTGGCTCCACGCTGGCGGCGCTGCCCGTCGTTTGCAGGCCCCCCACGTCCATCACTGTGCTTCTGCAGCGACGACATTTCTTGCCTCTATGTCATCTATTAATTAAATTATCACACTGGTGTTACCGAACAAATCGGCTCCAGCAGCTCAGTCGACCTTGGGAATCTCTCGTTTTGACACCCAGCGTTGCATCACCACCACGACGCTCGATTGACGGAGCCGTAAACACGCCGTAAACACGCCGTAAACACGAATCATCGTGCTTTCATTCCCCGATCGACCCACATTCAGCTAAACGCGCCAGACGGGACCGCCTCTGTTAGCCGTGCATGAGGGTAAGTCCACATCTTGAGTCGGAGGCCAGTTCAGAACCGATGCACCTTCATCACGCCTCGCCGTACTGATGAAGAGCTACAGCTAGTAGCCGCTAGCTGCTAGTAGCAGTTAGCAGATAGTAGCAGTGAAGAGCTGGTAGCCGGTAGTGGGATTTTGTGCTAAAACCAAATGATAGTCGTTGTCAGGACGTTGGCTTTGCCAATGTTGTTGCATCTTGAAAAGGGTTGAAAACGCCGTAGCGCCTCTAGTGGCCACCAGCAGTACGAGCTCATCAAAGGAGGACGGGGATTCCACCCTCCTCCTCTGGCCCCTCCCACCAAAAGTAACATAAATCCAACCAAACTTTGCTGGACTTTATGATTTTGCAGTGGGTCGTCGTTTGCTTTTCGTGTGTTTCCACGATGCCCTGGCGACGTGTCTGGAACATCTCCCCAAAGGGTTACGATGAAATGAAAATGAATGAATGTTTCCGCACCGGGCCGTTCTTCCTCTTCCCAGTCCTCCCAGTCTTCCCACAGGAGATCTAGCAGACTCCTCTTGACTCCTTTGAATCCATCAGTATCTGCTGTCGGCTGCGAGGAAGCGTTCCCTCCGTCTCGTCCGTCCCTTCCCTCCTACGATGCCCTACTTATTCCACGCCATCGCTCAGCCTGAGGATCCACCGTCGGCGCCGACAGGAAGCCGTAAAGTGTTTCCTTTATGTTCGCAGTAATGTCGTTTTTACGATCGCAGACGAGGGATAACGTCGACCCTTATGACGCTACGTAAGGAATAAACAGACAATAATAAAACATAAATACAAATGACTGCAACGTGTGCAGGTTTTGAACATCCGTCATCCGTTTCATGGCGTCTGTCAGAATCTCAGACGTTAGACAGGTTCCATCCTCCGAGGCGTTCGCGAATCGTGGGACGTTTGAGGACGTGCAGGGATGTGATTTTTAATGTTTTTATGGGTCACTCCCTCCGGCTCTTTGTTTACTGGTGAGAAACGGGAGAATGACAAGCGAGATGGACGACGATATAAAATCTATTCGTCTGCCAGACTCATAAATCTGTCGTTTATCTGCATCCCTTTTCTCTATTTCTGCCCGGAGCCGAGGAGGACGTGAAGACCGGTTGTCCGGTCTGGTCAAGTAACAAAAAAAAAAAAAAAAGAAGCCCAAACTCGAAATCCATTACGCCAAAGGCAAAAAGGGGCGGAGCCTGTGTTATATAATGAGAGATCTCTGATGGATGACGGCGTCGGAAAGGGACGGAAAAGTTTAAGAGAAAGATGAGGACGCGTCACGTCGTACCCACTTTCTGAGTCTCTGATTCGTCACTGCTTCGTCCCCGGAGAAGGGGGGGTGGGGGGCAGAGGAGCGATGGGGGGGTTTGATGAAGGAGAGTAGGACATGGTGATGTGAGGCCTGGTGGCTGGGCGTCTCGGGGGACCAGCCTGTGGGCTTTCAGAGACAAACATTAATAATGAAACGCTAATTCCCTCTGTCCTCCTTTCTCTCTCTGTCTGTCGTTTTCTCTCCGTCTGCCTTCATTTCTCTTAATCTGCTTCCTTTCCTCCTCTTCCTCACCCACTTTCAGTCTGAAAACACTCTTTATTGTGTTTCCAGTTATCATCCTCTTCTGCTTTTCCGGTGATTATGTGTGTGTGTGTGTGTGTGTGTGTGTGTGTGTGTGTGTGTGTGTGTGTGTGTGTGTGTGTGTGTGTTGCCGTCGACACAGTTCAACTTTATACACTTCTCATAAGTTACTTTCCGGGTTCGTAGAAGTGGGCGGGGCCTGGTCCGCGGCGTCTCCTGAGGTCGTTCTCCACTGCGCTGATGACACTGAAATGTTCATCAGACAAGATGAGATCATTTCCTCATCCTGTTTAATTTAAAAAAAAACAATTCAAAGACAATAAACACCAAACGTCCTCATGATCTTCATTAACGCAGCAGAGGATGATGATAAAGGATGATAAAGTGATAAAGGATGATGAAGAATGATACAAATGATGAACGATGATGTATAACAATGATACACTGTGATGGAGAACAATGATAAAGAATGATGAATGATAAAGAACTATGATAAAGATTGATAAAGAACTATGATAAAGAATGATAAAGAATGATGAATGATAAAGAACTATGATAAGGAATGATAAAGAATGATGAATGATAAAGAACTATGATAAAGAATGATAAAGAACTATGATAAGGAATGATAAAGAATGATGAATGATAAGAATGATGAAGAATGATGAATGATAAAGAACTATGATAAAGAATGATGAAGAATGATGAAGAATGATAATAAAGAATGAAAAAAGAATGATGAATGATAAGAATGATAAAGGATGATGAATGATGAAGAATGATGATAAAATTTGATGACGAATGATAGTGATGAATGAAAAAAGAGTGACGGAGAATGAAAAACGACGTTTGATGATGAAGAACGACGATAAAGGATGATGAATGATGATAAAAGATGATGAAGAACAATGATAAAAAAAATGTTAAAGGATGATGAAGAATGATGAGCAATGATAAAGGATGTTTGAAGAGGAAGGATGATGATGGATGATAAATGATGATAAAGGAATATGAAGAATAATGATAAAGACGATAAAAAAATAATGAAGAATGATTAAAAAAGATGGAGAACGAACGGATGATAAATGATGATGAAGGACGATGAAGACGGATCAATGAGATGAGAACAGCCTGGACCCGCCTCCGAATTAAAGGGTTAATCATGAACCTCATTCTAACGCAGCAGTGGAGACTGATGGGGGGGTTGGGGTGCAGGGATTGTGTGTTTTCCTGTTCTGTCCTTTAGTTTTTGTGTTTATTGATTCTCTGCTTCCATGACAACACTGATAATGGAGGACGGCGAACACGCGTGTCGTCCTGTGACATCACGCCGTCCTCGAGCGGCGCCCCCCCCTCTGAGGGTTCACTGTTTGTTGCTGCTGATTGTTCGACGACCCTCTCTGTTACTTCTCACCCATCTCTCTCTCTCTCCCCCTTCATGGTGAATCTGTTCTTTTTTCCTGCGGTAATTGAACGCACCCCAGAGGCCACTGAACCGCCGTTGGAGCGGAGCGCCGATTGCATGAACACGCCTCCCCAACCGCCAATAACGCTTGTTATTCCAGTTTAATGGACACTTGTGAAGACACGAGTGGCCTCTTCACGCCTGCAGCGAAAAGCAGGAACACACCTGAGTGAAGGTGGCATGAAATACTCAGAGTGGACCTCCCGCAGGGGCGGAGACAGCCAGGGCGGAGAGGCGGGACTTTAAATAGACTTTTTAATAGATAAAGATATTTACTCACCTTCCAAAGAATTTGACCTCCACAGAGGTCAGAGGTCAGTGTGTTCACCGATGAGTCGGAATGATGACGTCGTCTCTTGTGTTCCCCAGGTGGGCGGGAATAACCCTGCTGTTGACCCCATCATCCACGGGCTGAAGGGCGTGGTCCATCACGGTGAGTCCCAGATGGATGGATGGATGGATGGATGGATGGATGGATGGATGGACGGAATCAGATGTAGGTGTGAGGCAGCCAGGAGAATTAAGGTTCACATCAAGTCCATTACGTCGCCCCTAACCCGAACTGAAACTCCGTACGCTAACCCGTAAATGTAAACCCGAACCCGAACCCTAATCCCAACCGAATCCTAATCCTACCTCCTAATCCCAACTCCAATCCTAACCCCTTAGTCGAACCCTAAGACTAACCCCATACCCCTACCCTAACCATAACTGTAACCCTAACCCCTTACCCAAACCCGAGCCTGAAGCCTAACCCTTGACCCTTATTGTAACCCTGACCCTTAATGCGAGCCCTGATCCCTGACCCTAAATCCAAACTCCTGACCCAAACTCTAACCCTTAACCCATGACTCTAACCCCATTCCCCTACCCTAACTGTTACTGTAACCCAAACCCCTGACCAAAGCCTTGGCCCTAGCTGTAACCCTAATCCCTAACCCATAACTCTAACCCCATACCCCTACCCACACTGTTACTATTACCCAAACCCTAACTGTAACCCTGACCCCTAACCCGTACCCGAACCCTAACCCTTATTGTAACCCTAACCCTTACCCGAACCCTAATGCCTATCGTAGTCCTTACCCATAACCCTTAAACAAACACTAACCCTAACCCCTAACCCTAACTCTTACCAGAACCCGAACCCTGACCCAATCAGATTCCAGCCCTGCGAGGAGCTATATTTACCGCAGACTATTCCGGCGTAACAATATTCCTGTTATGTTTGAGGAGCGAGCACGTCGGGGTCGGCGCTCCTCACCGGTGGGGCTCACTATTTGAACTGTAAATTTGCTTTGCTAATTTCCTCTCTGTTCTCAGTAGGAGTGTAGAGATAGCATGTCAAATTAGCCGTACAAGCTAAGGCCTTATCGCGCCGAGCGGCGGGGGCTTCACGAGGAGAGGGTTTAATTGACTGCTACACAAAACTGCCAAAGAAAAAGGATGCTACATTAAGTTAATGGCAGTCGTTCCTGTTGGAATCAAACATTAACATCAACCTGGATTGATCCAATATAGACGCTGAAATGAGACAAAGCAGAAAAGATCCGGAATGTATTACGAGGAGAAGCGTTTAAAGCTGGTCTGACAACGGAAACAAACAGCAGCTCCTTCTTCTCCTGCTGGGCCGACGCCGCCTTCCCACAATTATGCAGAACAAAGAGATTAAAGCCTAATTGTCTATATAATTTAAAGAGTCATTTACGGATCCATTTTTGGCGCCACATTTAAGGTGCGCTTTAATCTCTCTTCAAATGAAGTGGTTTAGATAATGCAGCTAATCTGCTGGATTGATCACCTGATTGGTTCTCGTGTCTCCAGACGTCGTCGTTCCAATGTTCTCTCATCAGCGCGATTCATTTGTAGGCTTTTAAAAAAAAAAAAACAAGAACGTCAGAATCCTGAGGGTTGAAGTCAGGTCGGATGAAACGGGATGCAGTGGAGCCGTTTCCTGCCTTTAATTCGCTTTTTATTGTTTGGGTTTTTTTACTTCTTTTTTTTTATCATTCTCATCCATCGAGACGCAGAACCAGTTTGCTTTCAATTATTCATAAATAAAGGTTATTACTGTATTAAGAACGGCATGTCATCTGCATATATTTCAACCAATGAAGCTCCTGTGAGGACTGGTTGGGCAGGTTTAGGCCAATCATTGTCCAATGATCGCAGAAAGGGACGGGGCACGCCCAAAAAGGGGCGTGGACAACACCAGATCGACACCTTTTTAAAATAATCGCCTTTTTTATTTTTAGGAAAGACAAAAAATAATAGTTTCAGTATGTCATGCTGTGATTTAAATCGTTCTATATTGGGAACAGTTTTTCTTAAAAAATTTTCAGAACAGCTTTTATTTTTTTTAAAATTTTTAAAAAACAATTTTTCAAAAAAATCGTTTTTATATAAAAAATGCTATTATTATGTTTTTTTACTTCTCGTTGTGGTTTTTACGTTCAATTTTTTTTATTCAATTATTAATTTTAGTTTCAATATCTTATGCTGTGATTTAAATTATCTTATGCTGTATGCTTAAATATCTTATGCTTTGATTTAGATTGTTCTATATTGCGAACAATATAAAACAAGCTTTTCTTAAAAAATTTTCAGAACAGTTTTGATTAAAAAAATTCTTGAAATTTTGTCCAAAAAAAATTCTTAAAATCTTTTCAGTTTTTCATAAAAAATTTTCAAAAACATAACTTTTATATAAAAAATTATTATTATGTGAATTATTTTACTTCTCATTGTGGTTTTTACTTTCAATTTTGTCTTTATTCATCCATTTATTTATTTTAGTTTCAATATCACATGCTGTGATTTCAATCGTTCCACATTGGGAGCAGTTTTTCTTAAAAAAAATTTCAGATTCACACTTTTTTGAGTTAAGGCTTAATCTGATCAAACTCATCATCATATGGTCGCTGAGTCAGCACTTCCTTGGAATGAAATTTACATATTTAATTCAAATTTTGAATTTAAATTCAATTTGCCATGTGACACGCCAGCATCCAATGCAGAACATCGGATTTCCTCGGCGAACTCCCCGTCACGTCTCCGCCCCCCTGCGTCGTTTATCGTGTATTCTCACAATGAACGCTTTTTTTCTTTCCTCACGTGACAAATTAAGACGACTTCCATCGATTCGTGCGAGTCGACACTCCTGCTCGCAGCCCTGAAGTGCATCCATGTCATGATCAAAACATTCCTCCTGAAGCGATGTTCTGTCTTGTCGTCCTCCCCCCCCCCCCCAGAGGGGCGCCTCGCCTCACAAGAATGGCTTCAGAGTGAATTTTGAGAGCTCTTCCATACACAAATAAAACTTTGATAAAACCCCAGCACATGATACTTGCACTTTATCTGCTGCTCAGCTTGCTCGGTAAAAACGACTCCGCCTCCATAATTCATCTAACACAAAGGCCACTCAAGTTCAATCGAGCCCACCCTCCCATCCCCCCCGCTGGGGAGGTGCTTGGTTAATTTGCTCTGTCTCCACCGGTGCTCCTCGGCGGAGCGGCGGGTGGTTAAATTTTTCACAGCGTTCTCTCCTCGTCTGGCGAACATGCAGCACAGGTCTGACTCCGTCTTTGTTGCATTTTACATGAGGCCTCACTGGAACACGTGGCCTTCGACGAGCTCGCCACCGCCGCCGCCGCCGCCGCGCCGCTAAAGAGGCCGGCGCTCATTTACATAGAGCCTCATGAAAGGAGCTCCTTGTCGGGTGTGCAGGAGCTTTGGAGGCGGATGCAAGGACTGATAATGATGTGGTGGGAAAGAAGAGGAGGAGGAGGAGGAGCGGCACAATGACGCCTCGCTCTTCCTCTCCTGCTTCTCATTTTGATGCTGGAGGATTCTGCTTGCAGTGCAGATGCATCGTCATCATCAGCATCATCAGCATCGGTACCATCATCATCACCATCATCAATACCATCGTCATCACCATCATCAATACCATCATCAATACCATCATCAATACCATCATCAATACCATCATCAATACCATCATCAATACCATCATCAATACTATCGTCATCAGTACCATTAGCATCATAATCATCATCAATACCATCATCATCATCATCACCATCATCATCATCACGGTAGAAATATCTGAAACCAGGAGTTAGACAAGAGGTGCAGTTAAAACTCACAGACTGATATCAGTAGTATAATTACTATAGTACTATAGTAATACTGTAATACTATAGTATTAGTGTAGCAGTGTAGTATGACTTCAATATTGCTGTACTAGTATAGTATTACTGTAGCATCAATGTAGCAGTACTCCACTATAATTGTAGTACTGTAGAGCTAATACAGTAGCACTGAAGTAGTATTACTGTCTAGGACTACTGTAATAGTACTCTAATACAGTAGTAGTACTGTAGTACTCTAGTAGTACTGTAGTAACACTGTATTAGTCATCTGTTTATCTTCATCAATACAAATCAGACTGGATCATTGTCTGGCCCCGCCCCTCGATGTGAACAGCCAATCGTGTTAAAGTGGAGCTCAGCAGATGGAGGCTGAATCAAGTTTGTTCTTCTTCTCCTGAAAAGAAGCTCGGCTGAGCTGGAGACGATGGAGATGAAGCCGATCCAAAGCTCAGCAGGCCCGTCGAACCCGCTCCCAGAACCGCTCCAGTATCAATCCAACGCAGATCAATAAATAACGTGGAACCCCGAGGAGAACGGAGCAGGATAGATAAATAAATGTGTGCACCAAATTTCTGCAAATCCTGCAGGAGGGGATGAAACGCACGGCAAACGAGCGAGCGCTGTGCAGCGACGCCGCTTCACATCGGATGTGAAGGAGGCGCGTTGGGATTAAACCCACATCAGTGGTGGAAGTACCGCTCTAGACGGGCCCCGGCAACGAATCCCTGATCCCAGATTCCTCTAGAAGTGGTCGACACGCCAACGCGGGCGCGGGAACCAGCGGGCGCCATGTGCACCCTTTAAAAATTAATTGCAATCATGGCGGTGGAGTGTCGAGGCGGTGGAGTGTGAGAGAGTGAATTAATGGACGTGTAATTTGTGCCGGCGAATAGAAATACATTTATATTTTCAGCAGAGGACATAGGGGCGTGTCAACGCGTCCAAGCCTCAGCCAAAACCCCCCACAACCCGTCTGTTGAAGCCAATGATGTGATAAGAGGCAATGACGTCATAAATTTACCTGTTTTTGGAGTGAAATAGGTCAATACCGTATGAAAAGTCCTTAACTAGCAACGTAACAACTTTTGGCTAATAACGTGATAATTTATTACTAACCCTAACCCCTACGTTAATACCCAAAAGTCCCAAACCCCGAAACCCTAAACCCTTACCGTAACTCTAACCCTAACTGTAACTCCACCTTACTCGCCAAAAGTCCCTAATGCCGAACCCTAACCATAACCCTGACCCTATCCCCTAACCCTACCTCTACGTGTCACATCAGTAGACAAAAGTCCCTCGTCCGAACCCTAACCCCTACTTACTACACTATTACCCCAAAGTGCCTAACCCCAAATGTAAACCTTACCCGTAACCCCCTTACCCTAACCCCTAATTATTCTGTTATTAGCCAAAAGTCCCTAGCCCTAACCCCTAGCCCCCACTCGGAACACTATTACCCCAAAGTCCCTAACCCTAAATGTAACCTTTACCTGTAATCCCCTAACCCTAACGGTAGCCCTAACCCTGACCTCTAATTATTCTGTTATTAGCCAAAAGTCCCTAACCCCTAACCCCCACTTACTACACTATTACCCCAAGTCCCTAACCCTAAATGTAACCCTTACCCCTAACCCCTTAACCCTAACCCCCACTTATAACACTATTACCCAAAAGGCCCTAACCATAACCCCTAACCCCTAAACCTACTTCTAACCCTAGCCCCCACCTCTAACCCTAGCCCCTAACGCTAGCCCCCACCCCTAACCCTGAACCCTAACACTAACCTTAACCCTAAACCGAACCCTATCCAGTAATTATTACATTATTAGCCAACAGTCATTACGTTATCAATTCAGGAATTTTATTTTATAGACATTATTGGCCAGTTATTACACTATTACACTATTAGATTTCAAAAAACGGTCAAGTTTATTACGTTATGGTCTGTTATTACATTACTGGCTTCTTCACCCGTCCACGAGCCTCAGGCAAGACGTACAACATCCGTCCTGGTCCGGCACAAAGCCGGCCGGGTCCTCCGGTGCCGTCAGACTCAGTAGCTGCACCGATTAGACACGGTCCATCAAACCACAAAAGTGTTTTTGCTTCACAACGTTCTCATTTGTGTGTTTTATTGTGTGAGAAGTCAAACTGGAAAATTCCCTGACAGAAAACAATTCTGCTAAACTAATACCACGGCTAATACGTTAATGCTGAGACAAGTCGTTTTCGTGGCCGCGAAGAGCTCAAATGAATTCAAACATTATTGTATAAGGTTTTTAAAATAGCAACACACAATAAAATCCTTCTAAATCCACACAATAAATCCCAACATTTACCATCTGCTGTTAAGGCTGGGAGTCACCAGCTCAGTGTTTTGCAGTAAAAAATCCACTTATCACTGCAAAAATACAAACTTCTCATCCAGGCATGAAATGCCATCTCATTTCATGTGCAAATGAAGCAATCTAAACCGCAGAGCAGATAAACGACTCGCTCGTCTTTTATTCTTTCAAACTGCCCTCAAACATTTCGGCAGCTTCTTTAAAAACACGTCCCTGAATGACTTCTCCATGACCCACTTTCTCCACAAGCTGTAAGCTCAAAAAAAAAAAAAAACAGGAAGGAGGTGTCACCGCCGCTGTATTTACACTCCTTCATCGACGCAGGATGGTCGCGTTCCGACGGCGCCCCCGAGGGAAATGATCAAGTGCTTTTAGGTCACCGTTTGATCGGGAATATACATCATGTTCAGACTCGTGTAAACCAGTGAACCGTTAGACGCTGCCTGATGCTTTAAGTCTGGATCCTGAATGTTGATCCAACTACAGGTATATACATTTTAAGTTACGTCATTCTCGATTATAGGACAGTTTTCCAAAAATACACAGAAAATTTTCAATCAAGTGTACGTGATTTAACTCGACTTTACGTTTGTCCACCACAAATACTGGAATCACTAGTAAAATTACTAGTAAATCACTAGTAAACTGTTAAAACCGCATAATATCATGTTACTGTACAATAAATCAGAATAAAAACATATAACATATTATTAGCCCGCAGCAACCCCCGTGACCCACAATGCAGAAGAAGAAGCTGAAAACAAGACTTTTTTTCTTCCCGTACTCTCTTAAAAAATAAAGTTTAATTATTATTATTATTATTAAACATTATTATTAAAAATTATTATTAAAAATAGATTCACGGTAACAAAACATTATTGAAAATGCATTCATTAATAAAGTACAGAACAAGTTATTCTGATTGTTCTCCCAGCATCAACGTTTAATCCATGAAACTCGTGACAGGAAGTAGAAATAGTTTGGGTTGATTTCTGACATTGGTTAACTGACTAGTTTGTTTCTTAATGTCGTAAATTAAATATTAGTTAAAATATTCCAGCAAAAGCTTATAATGGACAATAATGATTGATAATTATTGAACAACTGATCAATAACTTTGAATGAAGTGATTTAGCATGAATGCACTAAATGCTTGATCATTCATTAATTCATTTTTTAAATTATTCTTTTTTATTTATTTATTAATTTCTAATAAATGACTACATTTTTTCCCGATTTTACTTATTTGCTGATTTTTTTTAAAAAATGATTAATGCCTGAATAAACAGTCTTGGATCCAGATCAGACTGAATCAGTTTTTGTAAATCCGTCTGTCCACTTAGTTCAAACGCTGGATATCCCAAAATCCCCAGCAGCAATGCAAACAGAAGTAAATTATCTGTTTAATGGAGTTCCCCAAGGTTGAGTCCTTGGCCCGATGCTGTTTGCTTTATGCCGGCTGATGAATAACTGAATAAGTAATTTAATTTTCTGTCATTGTTATGCAGATGATATTCAGTTATACACTTCATTTAAGCCTCGTAGCGGTTCTTCTAAATATATTAAATTTGCTTTTCTCGTCTTCTGAAAACCAGACCGTTGTATTAAGATTTTATTGAGACTTTGATACGTGTTTTCACTTCGTCTATTCTCGGCATTGCATCTTCCTTTTTCACCTGTCTTGGCAAGACATCCGTAAACCGCTGAAATCACAAGAGAACGACGGCTGACAGGAGCAGAAAGAACATATTTAAAGTTTCAGAGCACAGATTTAGCTTTTTTGGAAATCTTTCCATTTTAAAGATTTAGTAATGACTGGCTAACACCAGCTCTGAGCTCGTAGCCCTGTTTGTAACCTCGCTGGTTTATTTTGCTCCGCTTCAAACTGTCAAACCCAGGCATGGGCGCAAGATTTAAAAATGGATTCAATAAAAGCGCGATAAAAAAGCCATCATGCTACCAGACGTTGCTAAATGACGTTCATTTTCTGCTGGGAAAGCGAACCCTCAGGTTGGCTACATGCCGACTGCGACTGTATCTGTCTTCAGAAATAATCTGCTCCTCTTCAGCCGTCTGCCAATTCAATTTGCTCCTCTTGTATTACAGGAGCTCCAGTGTAATCTTTAAACTGCCATGTCCTTCAGCTTTAAGAACACAAAGTTATCAGCAACGCATACACATTGTGTTCCCACTCACACACACACTTTTAAGCGCTGCCCGGTCCAGCCCCGGTCCAGCTGCTATCATCTAAGTACATGTTTTTATCAGTTTCTCCAACACTGTCATGTGTAGGGAAGAGGGTGTCACCTCCAACAAACCCGCACCCCCTACCTCCCTCAAGATGCACTCTGGGGTGACGCAACCGTATCCAGGGGCGAGGAACGCTGCGATGTTATGAAGAAGTCAAAAATAAAAATGCAAATGCGACTCCGAAGAGCGGTCATAAGTGCGCCGCCTCCCCGAAGGCGAGGCGGCGCTGGGTTTTCAAAGTATCACAGAGCCACAATGGGGTCCGTTGCCATGGGGATAGTTGCGTTATTATGAGGTGACCTAAGCTACAATTAGATGATCATCAAAAGACGTGGCTGGAGGCCCCCCCCAGATGAAGCTAATAAGACGACCCACAGTTGACCCGTTGGGGTGGCACCAATCGACAACGACTGGAAAAGTTCTCGTCTAATACTTGGAGACTGATTGATGCCCGATCGATACGTCTGTATCAGATCTGCATAAAGACGTACTTTAAAGGTAAAGGAGCAGTTTAACCTTTGTTTCGTGATTCTAATCCTTCTAGTGGCTTTTTAAAAACATCAATCAATTTGTTTGGTCCCATCGGAAATAGAGCCAAACCGTTTGATTGTTGCTTCACGTAGAACGACGGTTCGATGTTCAAAGAGCTCGTCAGACTCAAGACGTCACCGGGATGAAGGCATATCCCCAACGATTATAACACTTTTGATTGTTTTTAACTTTATTTTCATATCAAAATGTAACCCTAGTTTGTATTCAAAGTGGACAGCTTGTCACTGTCACTCCTTCCCCAACTCATCGGTCCTGTTTTCCTGTCTTCTTCTTCTCTCCATCTCTTTGCGTTGCTTTTCATGTTTGCCATATTTAAGTGCCTCCAAATAGATAAAAACAAATGAAAACAACGTTGTGGCCAAGACCCAAAAAGCAAGTTTAGTCCATGTTGGCTGGCTGCGTTGAATTAAATACATTTTCAGGTAACGCTAACATATCACAGTTTTCTGTTTGGCATAGCACAACAAGGAGAGGGTTTTGCATGAGGAAATAGGAAGAACACAAGGACATGAAAAATCCTCCTTCATAATCTGTCGGCGTTCTACACTCTAGTGAAACAACCAAAAATTTTATATGCAGATGACATTCAGTTATATATTTCATTTAAGTGGTTCTTCTAAATGTGTTAAAAGGTGTTTACTCTTCTGAAACCAAACTGTTGTATTAGGTTCTTACTTCCTATAGAGATTTGTCTGCACTTTTTAAAAAGCAGAACTCTGTTTGCACGAGTAAAAAGAGTGTTTACACAAGAATTTTGAGAATCTGAATTTAGTTTTTGTGGTTTTGTTGATCGTATCTCGATCCGTGTTGCTCAAGGACAAACGGGAGCCTTGTCTCTAGAAACTAGGTTGTGTTCTAAGATTAATCATTGGGGGACATCGTGGTGTTAAAACGAAGAATTTAAGAAGATACGTAAAACTGGAGGTTAAAAAGCCAACTGGCCACCTTTATCGTTTCATTCAGGCTCGTTCCTCTCCTCCCAACGGTCCACGGTCTGTTCCATAACAATGCTGATTTTGTTTGGATCCACATTGTTAGAGAATAATTCCATCATAGAGTTGATTGTATGCCATCCAATCCTGAGAGGAGTATAATTATAGGTGTTTGGCGCAATCATGTCTGTAAATAGGAAGGCATTGAGCGAGGCAGGCACAATGCAAATGGAATCAATACACAAACCTAAGGGCTGCGGAACGGCGGCGGTTGGATGTGGTCCAGAAGCTTGATGGCAGTAGTTTAGTGTTGTGTAGCTCAAATCGATCTGACAACTGTCCTACCCTACACCCCCCCTCCCCCCGGCAGAAAAAGAGACCGTCCTGGAACCATTTGTGCTGCGGGACCTGCTGCCGGCCTCGCTGGGGAGTTACTACCGCTACACCGGCTCACTGACCACCCCGCCCTGCAGCAAGGTGGTGGAGTGGATCATCTTCAGCCGGCCCATCTACGTCTCCTACAAGCAGGTGAGGAATTGAGAGCGTCCAAAGAATGTGAAATCCTCGGGGTTCTAGGACGATGTGGGCGGGTTGGTTTATTGGTTTAGCAAAGAGAATCAGAGGTGGGCGAGCTTTTGTTTGGAGGGGAGAGAATGTGTCTCTAAGAAACCTTCTCTCTGGCTTCCTGTCACCATGACGCTGGTTATGACGACTGTTTAACGCCCCCATTTTGGAAGAAGATCCCCAACGAGGAGTTCATGTGGTTGGGTTGGTATGTTTGTCTGTTTGTTAGCAGGATTAGCAAAAACTAATGGGTGGATTTGCTTGAAATCTCCACCAAACAATCAGGATCAGGTTCTGGTTCCAGATAGTCTTTGAAGGGTTCTCTAACATAGACCAGTTGAACCAAAATGGGCTCAAATCAATTAACGTCATTCATTTCTACGCGTCTTCCAGCTTTGTAAGGAGGTGTTCAACCTTGTATGGAATGTCACGGCGGCCGTAGGGGGTAGCCTTGAGATCAGGCTCCAACGTGTTCCTAGTTCCAGGGAAATGGACTTCCATATCTCATGGTGGTCTCTCCAGCCTGAAGCTATTTCATCTGTGTCCCAGAAACATAATTTATTATCTCAACATAATTAAGTCATCATAACAAGAACGCAGGTCACACTACGATCATTAGATAATTGTATTATGATCAAGAAATAATGACCTGAAAATATCTTGAGTCAACAAACGTCTCTTGGGTGTTGGGTTGTGATTTGCAGTAACAAACAAAAAGAAACTAAGAAGCTTCTTTTTTCAGGCTCGCAGGACTTTTTCTAATATTTCTATCCTTTAGTTATTGATATTGTAAAATAGAGTTTTGTGAGTTCACATGCGTCCACACGTCCACGATGAAGGTTATTCCAGCATTACAAGTCCAATAACGATTCTTCGTGTGATTATTTCTGTTCTCCAGTCCGAGACGGAAACCGGGTTAAATTCTCGACGTATTAAAGTCGGACGTGGCGTCAGAATTTTACCTTGAGAGTCTCTACATGAGGACAGGAAACGTCCAGGCTGCTCCTCCTCTAGCTGTTTGACTCCTACCATTAACTCCTCTGACTGGAGTCAGGAAATGATTATTTCAGCTGACTTTAACAAAAATTGGTTCAATAGGTCCTCCTGCAAAGACAAAGCGAAGATAAAACTTAATGAACCCGCTTCCAGTCTTTGCTCCGCTGGATTCTTGTCTCACATCCAATTTTCAAAGCTGGTGTTTTTTTTCCCAGACTGCTTAAGCGACCATAAAGAGATTATATGGAGGATGTAAAATATTCAAATCACCACCAAAATTAATTAAACTGAGACGGCATCAGAAAAGCATACTTGTTTCTTAATGATTAGAATGGAATCACAGCTGATGTTCAAGATACCAACAGTCTGGTTTCATTGAGGTCGTCAATAAACAGAAACTTTCCAACCGCTCTTAGTCTAATCTCATCTTCATGTCTAAACAACAAAATACCAACAGGTTTTGTATCAGATTATTTTTTCTCTAAATATGTTTTTTTTTTTCCAGTGAATTTTCGTGGGATGCAAATGAAAACCAAAAAGAACAACAGTCTCTTGTTTTCATAGATAAAAATGAACCCACACATAATCATGACTCCACTTTTTCCACAAGAAGGTAGATTTGGGGGGCGGAGCTCTCTGCTTTGCTCCTTATTGGTCGCTGGTGGTCACAGAGGATTGGATTGCCGGGCAGAAAAGATGGATAAACGAAAAAACTGTTCACTGTGACCATTGTGGTCGTCTTGCCTCTATTTGTGAGGCGTGTTTCAGACTCTATTTGTGAAGCGTTTTTCACAATCTGTATATGAAGCATGTTTCAGACTTTATTTGTGAGGGGTGTTTCAAGTCTTTTTGTCGGTGGTGTTTCAGACTCTTTGAGGCGTGTTTCAGACTATTTGTGAAGCATGTTTCCGTCTCTATTTATCAGACATGTTTCAGACTCTCTTTGTGAGGCATGTTTCAGACTCCTCGTGAGACATGTTTCAGAGTCTATTTGTGAGACGTTTCAGACTCTTTTTGTGAAGAATGTTTCAGACTGTTTATGAAGCATGTTTCAGACCCTCCTGGCCAAACACTAAACTTTCTGTCGTTGTAGTTTTTATAACCGAAGCTTGTCATCGTCTGCTGTCTTCTGATTGGCTCTTAAAATAAACCCAACACCTAATGCCATCAGCGGATCTTTATTCTCGAAATGAAAAGAATCGACTTTCCGATGCAGACCCAGCTTCAGCTCGCGATCATAAACACCGCCTCCTCACTGGAAACCACGATGAAGCGAGATGAGAGTCTTTTTAAGCCGAGTCGTGGCTCCAGTGTTTGTGGAGGAAACAAAACCCCCCCCCACCCCGCCAATCTCTCCAGACGCCCTGCTAATGAGACCAAATGAGTTTTCCTGGGGAAAGCGGAGGAGTAAGCCGAATGCAGACGACGTATCGGTTTATCCGCCTCCAAGACGATCGGATCAATGCGAAGCAGCGATGAGGAGACTTTAAAAAGGCTGATGAGAAGAGCGATGAAGAGCGATGAAGAATGCAGGCGCAGACAGGAGGCAGGAGGTGATCCTCTTTAAGCACAAACTGAACTTAAGCGGGAACAGAGGAGGCTAAAAAACAAGATAGTCCACCACAGAAGAAGAAACAGCGCCACCACCTGTCGGTCACGCCCTCATTGTTGTTTGAACACTGGAAAATTCCTCTTTAATAGCACTCAGGCTAATTGTTTTAGCTACTACATAGCATATTGGTAAGGAATTAAGGAGGCCGACACCCACCCAACAACGCCAAACGGAGTCCGTTTGTGCTTTTATTCTGAAAAATGGTTCAGAACCCCAAAGAGACAACCAACAGGTTCAGCTGGAGCTTCTCTGAAACACGTTAGCATCACACCTGCTCCTCTTCCTCACGATGGGGGAGAACCTGGAGAGGTGTTAAGGTGGACCTTCACAGCAGAAGATCTGGACTCACTTGGAAATGGAGTTCTGGGAAAACCACCAGCGGAGGTGGTGAGGAAGTGTTGACCAGGGGTTTCATCATGGTTCCTTCTGCTGTTTCACCCATGGAACAGATGTGAGAAGACACCGCACGCTCTAAAGCAACTTATTTAACCTCACGACCAGCACGGGTAAAGAAGGCGGGGCTTATAACCTCAGCATACACCCACCTGTTTGGCGTCTTCGATCCGTTCTCGTCGTCTTCTCGATGTCTTTTAAGCTCCTGGACCGATCTGAAGACATATTCCATTGATTTATTATGAGTTGCTAACAGCTACTAGCTGCTAATGGCTACTAGCTGCTAATGGCTGCTAGCTGCTAACTGCTGCAAGCTGCATTTTAAGTCTTCTAGTTGCTAACATAAGATGTGGTCAAAACGTAGGCACACGATGCCATTTACCTTCAACACCAGGCGTGAGTCAGGCCACGCCCATATGCCTGGCGTATGATAATAACAACAACAACAACACAAACATAGACAACCAACCAATCACGTGCAGATGAATTAAACTCACCTGTCGACCTGCGATGTGAGAGAAATCACCCGCATCCTTCCATCTCGTCAGACTGAATGTAAATCCCAGGCTAGGCTATCGCTAACGCTAACACCAGATTGCCAATCCGTGGGATGAATTATCCTGATTCGTATCATTCCTTCACCGCGTTTTCTTTTATTTATCGCAAAGGTGGGAAATGATGCAAAGACCAGTGGAATACGAAAGGTGGAAACATTAATCAAGCGAGACGAAGGAAGCGACGATGGGGGCATTGCTCATCCTTCCTGTTTGGGTTGATTCCTGACCATTATCTCTCTGAACATATTTAAAGAGCCTCTTTTGAAGTCCTTTTGTTCCCGTCTTTTCTTTTTTCTCTCTCTCTCTCTGGAGAAAACATCACAGGAAAAAAATAAAAGATAAAAGGAGGAGGTTAGAAAGAGAAGAACACGGATGATGACTGTCGTTATTGTCTCGCTGCCTCTTTGTATTTTATTTCTCGCCCCGTCTTTCTACCGTCTTTTTTTGTTTTGGATGATCGTTGAAGTAGGTCAGCGGGAGTGACAGCCGTTGCTTTGGGCCTGCTTTTAGAGCCGATCAATGCTCGTGTGTCTCTCTGGCGCAGAAACTCACCTAAAATGCCTTCATTTTCCGACACGACGACTGAAAGCGAAGCGCCTCAGATGTTTACAAGCCTAAGATGACTCACGCCACATCGCATTCACCCCGAATGTGAGCCGCTAACGGGGGGGAAAGCGCTGTCGAGATCAGGCTCCTAGTGGCAATTCCAAGTGGGACATGTGGGAATTTTTCATAATTTCCCATCTGGCATGGCGGGTGACTGAGCCAACATTTCCAGAAAGCAGAAAAAGAAGCAGCCATATGGGTTTGTTTTTCTCCTTGAGGTCTTTTCAGGAGATTTACTGTTGTTAGAATGTAAAATACCTCCGTAAACACTGATCTGCTGATTTGCGTGTTTATTATACGTTTAGATGGAATCCTTTTGGACACGTTTAACACTTTTATGCTTTGCCAAATGGGATGGGGATCTGCAGCTAACCGGCGTGACGTCCGGCACCCCTTCAGGGCGTGTCTATCTGCCTTCTGGGCGGAGAGTAGACCCTACAGGCTCAATTAAACCAATCAGAGTTAATCGGCCATTCCCTTGAAGTGGCCAACACACCAGCCGTGAACTTTTGCCAACACAACTGGTGTAAATATGGGCGACGCCAACCCTCCGTTGGGCAGTTCCAATCCGTTTCAGAGCAGATTTGAGAGTAAAGGGGGCGGAGCCAGAAAATAGGAGAATTTATTCGTTAGATTTCTGTTGCTTCTTCAGACGGGGGGGGTTTTCAGATGAGTATCCACAACCTAAAGCTCCGGTTTTTATCGTTCTCTGGGACAAAAACCGTGACTTGCAAACCCAATAACTGGCGTCTCTTTACCTCTTTGTGAGGGAAAATAAGAGTTGAAAACGTCAGATGGGGTTTGTTTGTTTTGGGGGTTATTTTTTTTCTTCCGGAGCTGAATGTGATTGCAGAAAACACAAATCCCAAAGCCCACAGGCTGCTGCACAACAAATGTAGAACGGCCATAAAACACCACGCCGGCGTCGGCGACCAGCTTTAGGGGTGACTTTCTCACATGATGAAAGTCAAATCTGAGCGTCGGAGCAGAGGATTAATAAGAAACAGCTCCGGTCAGACTCCAGTGTTTACTGAGCCGTGGTACACCCTCGGGGTTGGCGCCGGACAAAGACAGAGCCGAGGTAACTCTGATGAAGGAACAAACAGATCGGAGTCTTAAAGTGGCGCTTTGTGTTCGGTTTAAAGACTCGCCTTGTCGCGACCCGATCGTTTGAACCGCTCTGAACCGGTTTCTCTGCTCCTTCCTGCTTCCAGGTAACATTTCCCATCATGCATTCAACGGAATTCTGGTTCCTCTGCTATTTAAAGTCTTTTAGATTGTTAGCTTTATCGATCTTTGCCTCTAAGGGTTATTAGGGGTCTAATTGATGATCTTTAATGGACTAAAGTCTCGGCTTTTGTCTGACTTTGTCGTATTTTGGGTATTTTTTTGTTGTTTTTCCACCAGGATGAGTCGTAGACTTTGGCAGACACAACATAGAGTCGATTCTTGAGTCCAATTTACTCAAATATGTCAAAGAAATTCATGCTAAGACTCCAGAGACGCCTTATTTGGCTTTGGTTTCCTTGGTTCCTATGTTTTTTTTATATTTCAGAGCATGTAATTGCTGCACAAAGAGAGTCACAGGAACAATTTGCTGCTCTCAGGCCTGGACTCACAGACATTTACCTTCATTAAACTAAAGTTGCCTCTCGCCGCCCCCTTCTTCTTCGTCTTCTTCTCCAACACTTCCGTGCTCACAAGCTGTTTGCCTGCTTCCAAACACATTGTACAGTTATCCATCTGCCAGCGCAGACAGAGAGATGACACTTCCATCACACAGAGCAAATCCATGTCTGCTCTCTCTTCTTGCCACCTAGAACACGTTTGACAAATGGCAACATGCAGGAGGAGGCCAACTTCAATATCGACTCACAGACGAACAGAATGCTCACAGACTCGGAGGGAAATTCATCATGTAGGGATTCGAATCAGTTTAACCAAACGGGGAGTTTAAACCCACCTAATTAAAATAAAAATTAGCTTTTAAATATGAACTATTAAATAATTACAGAAAAAATCTAATTTTTTGGAAAATAAGGTCTTCAAGGAACCTTCTGTCAAATTCGTCCAGAAATATTTTTAAAGGGATTTCTATATATGAGCTTTAATTTCTATATTTTTTGCAAAATCTGGAGTTTTAAAAATGTGCAAAATGCACATGCACTCGTCCGACTTTCAGATTTTTCAGGACAAAATAATCAAATTTATGATGTATACATCTCAAAATCCCTAAAAGGCCAACTGTGTCAAAAGGATAGCTGGATTTAAAGCGTTAAATGTGTAATTTTTAGGGAATTTAAAGAAATTTTCGACAATTTGGTTTCAGATAAAAACATAATAAACAAGTTTTGTTGTCACATTTTATCACAGACGATGATAAACACGAGTCTCGTCACTTCAACAGGAGGTGATTAGTTTAGCCTAGCTTACTTGAGCTTAGCTTACTTAAACCGCTACCAGGACAAAATATTCATTTGACTTTTGTTTCTAAATTTCTATTTTTGGAATAAACAGACCTGTTTACTAGTGTCTTAATATCTCTGCTGTGGCTTTAGGTGAATCCAAAAACAACAAGAAAAAACAACAGGTGGTGGCGCTGTTTCTTCTCTGAATTATGGGGACTGAATGCTCCGGTGGCGTACCACTGCCCCCTGCTGGTTGTTAGCAGCAATCCCTTTAACTCCTCTGTGATTACTATCAGATCCATTATTTTCTTTAAAGCTAATTGTGTCAATATGATTTAAACAGCATCTCAGGGTGTTTTTTACTCATCGCTTTGGTAATAATACATTCTTCTCGCTGCTGTCGGACTCATTATTATGTCTGACACCCTCCTTTAGATTCTGTTTTCCGTAAAGCGACTTTACTTTGCTGCAGCAGCGACCCACTTTCCTCACGAGGACCATTAAAACTCGTCTCAATTAAACGTCTGCAGTGGATTCTCGCGTTGTGTGTTTTTTTAAACCGAGCTAATCTTGCTGTTTTTTGGGGGGGTTTTTTGCTGCGTAATGAAAGTTAAACTGTTCTCCTCCTCTTCCTCGACAGCTGGAGGCGTTCTACTCCATCTTCACCACGGAGCAGCAGGACCACGTCAAGTCCGTCGAGTACCTGCGGAGCAACTTCAGGCCCCTCCAGAGTCTGGACAACCGTCACGTGTTCAAGTCCGCCGTCAAGGACGCGTGGCTGCCTGACCTGAGCGACGGCGGCGGCGGCGGCAGCGGCCCCTACGGCACCGAGGCGTCCAAAGGTAGGAATGCCGGAGTTTCATCTTCTTCTGAACATCCTTGATGCTAACTCTCCAGCTGCCATTGATGGTTTTCAACGGGGAAGAATGGGCGGAGCTTAAAAAGTCAGGCTTCTTATCGTGGGATTTATCGTCAAGACGACTAATCCAGTTACGGAACAGGGGATGGAGATTCAGAGGAAGTCGCAGCAGCTATTGATGAAATATAATGTCAGAGCCCACCGGCGAGCGAAGGCCGTGTCGTTCTGAGCGAATTATTTTGCGATTGATCGAGAAAATACCGATAAAAGTCCGAAATATCGGAGGAAGTTCAATCGATTGACAGCAAAGAGTCGTCAGCGAAACATCTGCGGTTCATCCCTGCCCCCACTTTTTATTCATCGCAACCAACGCCACCTTTCTCGTTAAAGCTTTGCCTCTTTACTGCCCCCTTGTGGATGCGAAGATACCAACGTTAAATCCTCGACGGGGGGCAGATAAAAGCGACAGCGGTGAAGGATTTAGAGATAACCACTGGTGTCAAAACGAAGAAAACACACTAGCGTTACAAGCTATGCTAACACCTAGCGTAAATACATTCCCGCACTTCATCGTCAGAGTCTTCGCCGCTCGTCGTGGAGTGGTCCGATATTCTCACGTCATCTGCGGGCGGCGTGAGCTAATGCTAATAAATGAGAGGAATTGAGCGACGCTCACACACCGCTCCGGCTCGTCGTTAGCGGGTCGCTAACTCCCCCAGCATAAGGCGGTGGGAGGGCCAGCCGCCGCCCCCCTCCCCCCCGCTGCCTCATTACCGCTCAAACGCCACACAACGTGTGTGCGTGTGTGTGTGTGTGTGTGTGTGTGTGTGTGTGTGTGTGTGTGTGTGTGTGTGTGTGTGTGTGTGTGTGTGTGTGTGTGTGTGTGTACACACGAGCATCTGTGCTGTGTCAACTGTCCTAGCAGGAATCACTGCCCCCCCCCTTCAAACACACCTCCATATGGTCGACCAGGAGAGAGGTTCATCACCTTAATGTACACACTGTATACGTGTGTGTGTGTGTGTGTGTGTGTGTGTGTGTGTGTGTGTGTGTCCTGGCGTAGCGTGCTGCAGGACGTCCTTGAGCGCTGCAGGAGAACACACTCGCTGTAGGAGGAGGTGACGAAGAGGAGGAGGACAAAAACACAACCACACTGTGACAAACAAACAGACCTCCCACGCAGCGGCGTGTGTGCGTGTGTGTGTGTGTGTGTGGGGGGGGTGCCCGGTGGACGGGGTGGGGGGGGGTTGGTCTGTTATACTCAGTAGTGACAGTCGCTGGATCGTTGCGACTCAACATACAGTAAAATTATTAACACAACTGGAAAAACTACAGTTTAAATGTAAGGAGAGGAGATGGACACGCCCCCAGGAAGTGGTTGTCCAATCAGAAAACTGTCCTTCATTCCCGTCTCTGTTGTGTTATAGTTGGTGTGTTACACTGTTTTCACCTGTCTGTCGTGTTATGGTTGTTGTGTAATACACACACACACACACACACACACACACACACACACACACACACACACACACACACACACGCCCGTCTGACTCACATTAAATTGTTATTGATCGCTGGGCTGCGGGTCAGACAGTAAACAAACACTTTCTCAGATTTGAGTCAGTTCCTCTTAAAAAGGATCAGGAGTTGAAGTCGGGCTCAGGAGGAGGACGGTGTGGAGACCACAGACCCGTGCGCCGGCGCCCCCTGCTGGCCGGGATGCCAACAGGCAGAAACATGGTGGAACGTAACGGAATCCAGTCGTTATCCTGAACCAGAATCCACTCAGACTCGTTTGATTGATTGATCGATTGATTGATCGCTCCTCGATTCGGCGTCCTTCGTTCCACCAGGTGTTCGCTCAGAAAACCATGACACACACACACACACACACACACACACACACACACACACACGAGCTGCAGACGTTTAATCATTTTGGTTCCAGCAGGAACGTGGTTCTGTTATCAATCAGCCGCGTTCACCAGCCAATCACCAGCGTGACGCTCAGCATGGAGTCGTCGTCGTGTGGCGGCGGCGTCGTACAGTTACAGTAGAAGCCGCCCAGGACGGCGGCGCTCGCTGGTTTAATGAATCTGAGACGAGAGAAACGATTGCGGTTCCTCACGACTGAGACGATCGTTAGTGACATCATTAGTGACATCATCAGTCACATGATTAGTGACATCACTGTCAGTAAAACAACAGGAAGTAAATGAATGTGAAAGGAAAAACCACACGACAGACGGTTTGATTTCATTCACAAGAAAGAACGACGGATCCGATCCAAATGTTGGATTCATTCTGTCCAGTTTTCAGCTCCTCTGCATTGATGATGTCATCCAGGCTAATGATGACGTCACACACTGTATTGATGATGTCATCCAGACTAATGATGACGTCACACACTGTATTGATGATGTCATCCAGACTAATGATGACGTCACACACTGTATTGATCTGTTTCTCCTCCCTTTGTTTCATTTCCTGTCTGGTTCTTCTCATCTCCACTCTCCTTTCTCCCCTCTTGCTCTTCTTCCTCATTAACCCCTTCTTCTCACCTACCTTCATCCCGATCATCCTCACACGCACCCCCCCCTGCTTCTCTACCTACCTCCCTCTCCCCCCGTCCCACCCTCCCTCCCCTCCCATCCTCAGTGTGCAGCAGCGCCCCCATCAACATGAAGGTGCAGCACGTGAACGGCAGCGCCCTGGTGGTGCGGTGGGCCCGTCCCGAGGTCACCTACCACCCCCCCATCCTGCACTTCCTGGTGTCCTACAGCTGGACCGCCCACGACGACAGCTACGAGGAGACGCACCTGACCGACGCCCACCACAAGCTGGTGTGTGTGTGTGTGTGTGTGTGTGTGTGTGTGTGTGTGTGTGTGTGTGTGTGTCTGCAGGGGTCTGACACAATGAGTTTAATATAATTCCATATAAACACTGATTGCATCATTGGAAAATGTGAGTTTCCTGTTTAAAAGAACAAAATGTGACTTTAAAATTTTTTTTTATTATAAAGTAGTTTTTTTAGAGGTTTTAATTCGGTCGATGTTAATCCGTCTGGGGACTGAAGCGTTTGATCAAACGCCAACCGAGCAACATCCTCCATCATCTCCATCACAAACGGTCTCATCAGGAGCCAGAATGAGCTGTGAGGGGAGGTTTTGGAGGGGGGGGTGTGTGTGTGTGTGTGGGTGTTGGTATGGGGGGGGGCATGGAGCTTTCATTCCCTCCATCATGTAGCGCCGGGCGGCTAACGGAATACTAATGCTAAGCTGGAGGCGATGCAGGACCGCCAGCCCGAGCAGAAAGCGTGACCTTGGGCCAGAGGCTCTGTGGGGGAAACAGGAAGCAGAGGAAAGGGATCAGACTGCCCCCTGGCTGCGAGGGACGGGGGGGGGGGGGGGGGCACGCGAGCTGCTGTCACCCGCCCTCCACCCTCCTCTTCCTCGCTTACCAACTTCCTCCCTGGCTTTTCGATTTTTGCTCTGCTGCCAAACGTCCTCCATCCAGGTCACAATGGGGACTTAGATCCGTGAGCCCGCCTCCTTCCAAACACACACTCACACACACACACACACACACACACACACACACACACACACACACACACACTCCAGTCACAATCAATGGGAAGCCCTCTGGGGATAAAACACTCTGGACGGGATCATTTTGGGGGCCAAACCAGATTCAACAGAAGGTGAAATTGAAACATCCACCTTGTTGACAGCTGATTAGCTCCACCCAGCTAACGCGACCGTTAGCTGGACAAACGGCGGTCGGTGGACCCCCACCCCCACCCCCCCCTTGATGGAGGATATGTTGATCTCCGCTGCCGATGACACCCAGAGGAACAGGATCACCTAAAAAAAACTCCAGTGGGAACGTCGACGTATCTTATTCCTGATTCCAGATCCGGATCCGATCGTCTGTCGCGATAACGGCGAATGGATACGCGTCAAGAAAAAAGTCCCACTGGAAAATTAAAAAAACGGTTAAAAAAAATCTGCGATGCAGTAAGAATCCGAAACTGGAGCATCATGGGAAAGCAGCGGTTAGCATTCGGCTAAACGTCGGAAGATGACGGAGACTTAAATAAAAGGTCCCCACAAAGTTCGTTCGCCGGAGCCTCAATGCGTTCACACACACCTAGCGTGTTTTGAGAAAGTTTGAGCTGTAAAACGGTTTAAATAAGGAAACCGTGTGTGTGTGTGTGTGTGTGTGTGTGTGTGTGTGTGTGTGTGTGTGTGTGTGTGTGTGTGTGTGTGTGTGTCGTCCAGGAGGCCATCATCTCCCCCGTCTCGGCAGACGTCCTCTATCTGTTCCGCGTCCAGGCCGTCTGCATGAACGACATGCGCAGCGACTTCAGCCAGAGCATGCTCTTCAGAGGTAAACAAACAAACAAACAAACAAACAAACAAACATGAACACACCTGGCTTTCTAAATCACGCCTGCTTTTGTTTCAGCAAACACCACCAGGATCTTCGAGGGGACCCGGATCGTGAAAACCGGAATGGTGAGGAAATCAGAACTTGTTCCATGTTTGTCCAGCAGAGGGCGGTGTCACCATTCCAAACAGTCGCCATGAGGAGGAAGTGGTTCATTCTGGAGGGAATATTCATGAAAATATTAATCTAGTTAAATATTTTTGACCCTTTCGAATAAGAAAAGTCAAACCGACGCTTCGCAAATCCGTAAATCCTTCCTTTAAGTGTTCGTGTTCATTTAATTTAATGAAAGGGGATAAAAATATAGAACCCAATGAAGTTAATGATGACGAAGGAGGAAGATGACTCCAGGAGAAATTCTTAAATGTTCAAAATAATGTGTCTTAATGTTCCGAACGAGCGGAGCAGCAGAGGAATGAAGATCACACACATATGAATGGATCTTAAATTATATCAGCGCCATAAAAATAAAAAATAAAAGGTCCTGCGTTATTCACTTAACAAATAAAGAGAACGCTTCAACAGCCTTGTGTTAAAATGATTGGATCCACTCCAAAGGAAGATCAATTATGTGCTCGTTTCCTTCCGCGTTTAATGGATTTGGTTCATCGGTTTTGACGCAGTTTAGACAAAAAAAAATGGTGAAAAATGTTTTTTCGCCGTTTTATAAAGAAGAAAACCGGGAAAGAAAAAAATTGATTTTATTCTCGTTTTATTCTCCTCTGACACCTCGGATGGTCCGATTATAATAATCATCATCATTAGCATTTAAAACGTAATTTCTAAGATCAATAATCTTAAATGTTTGTTGATCAGCTGATGTTTTCTTGTTTTGTTTGATTGTTTTACGCTGCCCCCCCCCCCAGCCGACGGTGTCTCCCGCCTCCTCCGCCGACATGGCTCCCATCTCGTCCGGCTCCTCCACCTGGACCTCCTCTGGCATCCCGTTCTCCTTCGTCTCCATGGCGACGGGCATCGGCCCGTCGTCCAGCGGCAGCCAGGCAACGGTGGCGTCCGTGCTGACCAGCACCTTATTGGCCGGTCTGGGCTTCAGCGGCGGCGTCATCTCCTCCTTCCCCAGCGCCGTTTGGCCGAGCCGGGCGCCAACTCGCGACCCCCCCGCTTCACGCCAAACCACCGAACCCGCCCAGCCCCCCAACGATGGTAGTAACGCGGGATCTGGAGGTGAGGATGTAGAGAAGAGTCGAGGGGAGGATGGGGGAAAGGAGGAAGAGGAGAAGGATGACGAGGAGGAGGAGGAGGAGGAGGAGAGGAAGAAGAAGAGGAAGGGATCAGGAGGACCAGAGAAGAAGAAGAAGACGCTGGAGAGGGACCCGCCCACCAGGACACCAGACGCCACTGCACAGGAAAAGAACCGGACCGGACCCGATCCAACAGGTCCGACATCTGAAAGGGGGGGCCAGCTGGTAACAGCATTACCCCCCTCCAGGGGCCCAGCAGGGGCCCACAGACCCAGAGCAGGAGGGGACAGGAAGCACTGGCCTTTCTCTGTCCAGAATGGTGAGTCAGCAGAATCTTCAGAACCACAGATTTCATATAGTGCAGAAACACAGAGTTCAGGTTTGGGTTCAGGGTTGGGTTCAGGTTTGGGTTCAGGTTTGGGTTAGAAGTTAAGGGTTAGGGGTTGGGTTAAGGGCTAGAATTAGGGTTGGGGTTGAGGGTCAGAGTTAGGGTTAGAACTGGAAGTTAGGGTTGGGGTGACAGTTGGGGTTTTGGGCTACTGTTAGTGTTAGGAGTTAGGTTTAGGGTTGTGGTTTAAGGTTGAGGTTTGGATTGAGGGTAGAGTTAGGTTTAGGTTTAGGGTTGAGATTTGGGTTGGGGTTCAAGTTGGAAGTTAGGGTTAAGTTTATGAGTTTGGGTTTAGGTTAAGGTTAGGTTTAGGGCTGGTGCTGGTGCTGGATGTATCAGTCCTGGTCCCTTTGGACCTTTGGTCTGGATTAAGAAAACGTTTTACCTCCTGGTCGTCCTCAGACGCTGGTTAGTAATGATCTAGTTGGGGGTCCTGGAGGTCCAGGAGGACTCCAGCTGGTTTTTCTTCACATCTTCATTTGCTGGTTTGTGTTTTTCGTGACGTGCGAAGTGTTTTGTTGGTTTAAAGAAACTTTAGGTGTGAATGTTACACCTGAAGATGAATCCTCCTGAATGTCGTCAGCCGAACAGGAAAAGGTTAGCTAGAGGTATTTACCATCTCATCAAGGATTCCACCAAAGAATCTGAATGAATGACCCCTCAAAGAATGAAATAATTCACCCAAAGAGTTCACATTAACATCTGAAGGACCTCTTAAAACGAGGTTCCTCTGAAACTGTGCATGAATGTCGGGCAGAGTGTGAAAAACTCTTTTCATTCACACCAATAATGTTGAGATTTCACTAAAGCTGCGATCTGATTTCTGTCCAATGAAGCATGAAGATGTAGCAGAGTGGCTGCTTTGAGTTCCTCCCTTAGATGTCGAATCAATGCGTTTGCATTTCTCTTCAGATTCAGATGAAGGCTGGGGAGGAAAGAATGTGACGAGTCAGGGGTTCTGGTCCAGAGGGTCCAGATTGATCCGCCACTGAAACTGAGATGCAGAAAGTTTACAGTATTAAAGAGTTGTAATGTCTGAGTTTGACCCAGGTTCACACGGTGAAACAGTCCAGGTTCACACGGTGAAACAGTCCAGGTCCAGGTTCACACAGTGAACATCACTCGTGTGTAACCGGTTTTCGTAGACGACTCTTGAACGTCTCTGGGCAGAACTCTGATCCCTATAAAAGTTCGGTTGCGTCAGTCGTCAAATAAAAGTCAACAGCGTGTTTTTTTATCTTTTGCAAACGGGCGTAACAAAGTTCTGAGCGTGAGCAGAAAACATTAAAACAGTAAAGTAGTGAGTTTGAAGTCTGCAGGCTAAGAAGTGGAAATCAGGTCCTGTTTAAAGGCCTGTCTGGACAGAGGTTTTAATGTAGTGAGTGGTGATAAATTGCGGTGATGTTGAGCGTTAGCAAAGCTCCGGTGGGAGCTCTGAGCAGACCTAATGCTCCCCCCTCCTCTCCCGCCCAGCCAATACTTTGCGTCGGGCCGCGAGCCAACACCACGGGACATCAATTCAATGTCAAACGCTTTGAAAGGGTCTGAGCGCTAAAGCAGACATAATTATGAACAAAAACAGTCTCTGATATTCCCTGGAAATGGCTTTCTCCATCTCTTCGTCAAAGCACATTTCGCTGGATGTTATTCCGTCGGAGCCGCGGCGACCGGAGGGCAAACACTTCAAAGTTGCACAACTTCATGAAAGTGATCGCTATGCAAATCCTGCTCGCAGTGTCTGTTTTTAAAAAACACGATTTTTGGTCCTTTAGAAAGCGACAAATGTAAAGTTGTGCGTTTGAGGGCAGAGACTTGGAGCCGTCTATTGTTTGGAACGTGATGAAACAACTGAGAGGGATCGTACGGAACAATTATTGGATGCATTTGGCGCTGATCAAACGGTTGTCAAGAGCAACAGAACGCGCTACAAGCTGTTAGCGAGCTAGCTAAGATACCATAAGATAAGATAGACGGATGGATATCTACCTACCTGTCTATCTAGGTAGAGGGGTAGGTTGGTTGGTTGGTTGGTTGGTTGGTTGGTTAGTTGGTTGGTCGATTGATTGATTGATTGATTGATTGATTGATTGATTGATTGATTTGTGTAGTAGTTGGTTCTGTTCCTCAGTGTATTTGTATCCTACCGATGATGATGATGATGTTATTGCGGGTCAATGAGGCCTCTGATTCGGCCCCCTAAACCCTGGCTCTCTCCCCCTCCGTCCCCGCCTCCGTCCCCCCCTCTGCCTTCCCTCTGTCCCCCCCTCTGTCCCCCCCCATCTCCTCTCTCTGATGTGATGCTGGCCTACTTTCAGACTGAGGAGACGAGGCCAGACTCAGCTGCAGGGAGAGAAAAAGCCTCTGCTCCATTTATAGTGTGTGTGTGTGTGTGTGTGTGTGTGTGTGTGTGTGTGTGTGTGTGTGTGTGTGTGTGTGTGTGTTGTCGAGGCTTTATTTATTTCTTTATTTATTTTGGGCAGACATAATCGTCAGGGAAACGGAGGCGGGGGTGGGATGGGGGGGGGGCTGAGGCTTTTTCTTCTCTTGTGATGTGAGGATGGAGATGCAGCGTTAGCATCAGCGCTAGCAGCTGTGGCGCAGTGCAGAGCTTCCCCCCCTGATGTGGCGTTGGGCTGCAGATTGACGGGCATGGGGGCCGGCGTCAGCTGCTGCCACGTGACGGCCGGGGCAGCAGGAGCGGGTAGGTGGCGCTAGAGACCGACCCAGAGTTGTGTGTTCCTACTGACGACGGTCTGTTTCCAGCTCTAGTTATGGTTGTTACTGTCGTGTCCGTATTTGGACATCCTCTCTCGGACGCCAGTTGTGAGAGCATCAGGTTTCAGGTTAACCTCTGTGGGGAATCGAACCATCGAACGTGTCCGTGCCTCCACATCCTCCACCTCGAGGGAGGAGGGGACGTTTTTGGGGCGTTGGATTCTCCGGCTTTTGGCAGAATTCAACAAAATGTTGGAATTTTGCCGAAATCTTTCATATTTTGGTGGTGATCCAGGTCACCACAGGTGGTGAGAGGCTGCACCTGCAGTTATTCCACCAGCAGGGGGCACTAGACTCCTGAGGAGAGCTCCGTTACGAGCTACTGTAGAAAAGGGAGAATGAAGAGGTGAGCTGCACAGATTGTTTGTTATTTATGAACTTTTACTGTTTGTATGCCGTTGTTTCCGTGGTTACGAGATTAATTTAGACTCATCCTGTGGGTGGCTTTTGTTCTGTTTTCAGTGACTGAAAATTGTTCGATATTGTTTTTCATCAAAACTTCATTCACACATTGTGTTGTGAAGAATATTTATGGGATGTTGGGAATTGGTTTTTTTTTTAATTTATCAATAACATATTCTTGTATGTTACATTTTACTTATGGTTCCTTCTTCCTCCCGTTACTCCTCCTTGTGGAGTTCATCAACTAATTTCACTCTCTTTTCCTTCCAGAACATCCGACCAGCATGACCAACCTGACCCGCCGGGCGGGGCCCAGGTCGGGGGCGGGGCCAGGCCGGGGGGAGTGGCTGGTGCCCCTGGTGGTGGTTTCTGCCCTGACCTTCGTCTGCCTCGTCCTCCTGCTGGCGGTCCTGGTCTACTGGAGGTACGTCCAGCATCCTCACCTGAGCTGCTTCTTTTAAACAGGTTCATGTCTTAGTTTGAATCATATATTTTATTCTATTTAAATAAAGTCTATTGATGGAGGATAAATTATGTTTTTAATTGTGCGTCAATCTGCTGCCACCAGGCGTGATAAATAAAGTCGGATAGAAGTGGGTGCAAATGTAAAGTTGGTGGGTATGGTTCAGAAATAATCAGCCAATCAGAATGGATGTGTTCCCTAAAGATGTCATGTGACCAGACTCTTCCTGTTTTTATGAGAAACCAATCAGATCAATCATTAGATATTGATTTAGTCCCCTTGATCGACTGAAACATTAAAAGATTTTTTTTTTATTATAATAAGAATAAAATGTCCAGACTTTCAGTCTAAAACTAAAAACAGGATCATGAGACTAATTGAATTTGGTTTTCTTTTCCTTTACAAACAGTTTTCCAGTCGGTCGGGATAAAACCCGGCAGCAGGTGCTGCAGGCGCGTCGGGAATTTAATCCTATTGTAGAACAAAGCTCAGGTCACCACCCCCCCCCCACACACAGACTCCACCCCACTGCATTCCTATTGGCTCTCCTGTAGCTACTGGTCCCACCCATTAACCCATCATGAACCAACTCGGAGCTGTGCTGCATTCAAGTTCAATGGGAAATTGATGTAGTTTTTTATTAGTCGGTGGTTCGATCGCTTCCTGCTGAGGCGGTGAAGTGATGTCATGTCCTCATATTTGATTTTATTACTTTAAATCATCCATTTTTAGAATACTAAGAAAAACCTTGTCTTAGTTGCTATGCTTTATAAATAGAAATTTTTAAAAAAGGTCGTAAACATCATCTGAATTTCTTTCTTCTCTGAAAAGAACACAAAAAGAAATCACTTCTTACTGACTGTAAAATCAATTTTCATTTCTCAAAAGCAGGAGAGGGTTGTTGTGACGTGAAATTCTCTTTATATGACATATTTTGTTTAAAAAAAAGGTTCCAAAAGAGCAGCTTTATTCTGTAAAATACAGATTAGAAATGAAGAATGTGCAAAAGATGAGATTTTAAAGTTTGGCTGTAGAGACAGTTTCAGAGGCAGGAGCAGAAATCGCTTCATCCACCGGGACCTGAACGCATCATGACACCAGCTGTCTCACACCAGGAAGTGGCCTGGGAATGACCAGCGTGTGTGTGTATGTGTGTACGTGTGTGTGTGTGTGTGTGTGTGTGTGGGAACAACCCCTTCATTCCTCCGTCTCCTCACTCGCTCTCAGCTCCCGTCAGCATGCGGCAGCTCTTCCTGTCGTCTGCTGACTCCCCAGGATGAACGCTTTCTGCTCTCTGCTCTGTATCAGATACAGGTATGGGGTGGGGGGGGGGTCGGGGTCAAGGTCACGATGGGGAGGCGGGGTGAAGGTTCAGGCTCCTCTGGTAGATGTTTGAGTAGATCAGAACAGACTGAGGCTCCTAATCTGCTGTCTGGAAGCCGTTCCAATCAAACGTAGGGGTTGTTTACTTTTACATATAAATGCAAATATTTGTTTTTTTGTCAACATGTAAACAAGCAGAGCATCTGTTTTATGAAAAGTCCCAGATTTCTGAATATTATCTTGGTAAAACATCAGTTAGAAGTCATGGAGGTGAAGCCTGGAGGGTCAGGAACCCGGTTGTTACCCCGAGGCCGACGGCGAGCGTGGTGAAGCGACCTCGTTGGTGTTTTTAGCTTGTTAGCTCGCTAAATTTAGCGGATTAGCAAGCCGACACAAACTTGTCAACAAATTAGCATAAATGGGTCAACAAACCAATCACTGCGCAGATCCCAGGTTCTCAGCTAGCTCATGCTAGCGGTTTTAGCACCAAAAATGAGATCAAGATTTTATTTCATGGCGTATATAGAATTTATTTTTCGTTTTTCCTACAAGCTGCTGTTTTGAGTCACTTTTTTGTTTGTGTTTGTGGCGTAATTTTAATATTTAGTAGCGTTTGTGCGAAAGTCTATGCTAACAACAAACCGTTGCTACGCTGACGCTACCGTCAACATAATCCTCAGACATTAGCGTGTTCGCCGGTCGCTGTGACATCATCACAGCCTCAGCTGTGTGTGTTTGTGTTGTGAGCGTCGCCGTGTGAAGTTCAGAGTCCACGCCGTGTGTGTACTCTAACGGGAGGGGGCCTTCGCCATAATCTCTAACTTCTGAGCGCGCTCACTAGGCTACATCCGCCGCTAACTCCTGTGGATTATCACAAAAAAAAAAAGACGCTTTGATAAAATTCCAGCGAGAACTTTCAACTTCCTGTTTGTCCACATTTGTGAGGAGGAGGTTGTTGATGGATCAGATTGCGAATGCCGTTCTTCATCGAGATGATATTTAATCGTTTACCAATCGGCGGTTAGCATTAGCTAGCTCGTCACATCATTCTTGCGTCATCCAGTGACGTTTAAAGGCTCTGTTGAAGTTAAATTGTGCGTTGTTGACTTTGGACTCGGTTGTGTGTCTGTCGGGTCTCGATTGACGCCGTGAATGATTTACAGCCGCCGGTAAAACCAGCGCTGCCTCTCTCTGTTCCCGTCAGACGCTGTTTCCAGACGGCGCACTTCCACGTGGAGGACAGCAGCTCGCCCAGAGTGGTAGCCAATGAGACGACCCCCGTCATCCCCATCCCAGGTAACGACCAATCACAGCACTTCTCACGTTCAGCACCACCTCACATTTGAGAGACATTCCCAGCCGTTCCCCCAAGTAGAGGGGGGAGGTGGAGGTCAGGGCTATTCTTACTGCAGAGGTCAAAGGTTAAAAGACAGCGTGAAGCTCATCTTCCAGGGACTGAACGTTCTGTATGAGCTGAGAACCGAACCGGGTTCACACGTATGATCCATGTATGTAAATATGGATAAACTGACTGATGCGCTGCAGTTGGTTGGCGATGTCCCACCACCAACCACTGGGGGCAGCGTAGCTGTGATTCAAGCAACTTTATTTATTTGTTTGTTTGTTTGTTTATTTGTTTGTTTGTTTGTTTGTTTGTTTGTGATCTGATTTTGTATTTGTCCGTCACACCTTAAAGGTTGTTCCGTGAAAACATCATCTGACGTTAACCCAGTTTGGGGGGGCCACTGTTTCAGGGGACACCCACATTTCCATGAAGCCTCTCCAGGACCTGAAGGCGCTCCAGCTCCGGCCCTCGGGTCCAGAATCTGGACTGAAATCAGTTAAAACCTTGTTAAACCACCACAAAGAGCCTTGGCTCCGTTCACACTCGTCCTCCATTCACACCAGAACCAACGTGTCCAGCGTGGGGGTGGTGGGGGGTCAGCCTCAGCGGGGGCCCCAGGACGAACACTGAGCTCCTGTTCTGGATCCATTGACCTCCCTTTTCTGTGGAGCGATTTGTGGGTTCACGGGCTCACGTGACGGCCGCGGAGCAGCGATGTGTTCAAGGCCGTATGTTAATTCAGCCGCTGAGCCCAGACCTGCAGCCGCACACAGACCATAATCCTCTTAAAGACCTGCAGGGTTTAAAACCCGCGGCGGCGCGGCGAGGCTTCGTTAGCCTAGCAGCCCCCTGGGGGGGATACTGACCACATGACATCACTGCTGTGAAGCCATTAGCATCAAAGCAAACAGTCGTTTCAGGGGTTCTGACACATCTGCAACCAACGCTGCAGTGGGCGTGCAGCTAGCATTAGCCGCCAGAGTCCAACCCCCCCCTTAAAACTTTACGTGAGCCTCGACAGCTTCATTGACAGCTTGTTGGAAATCTCGTCAAAGTTGGTTTTTTTATCTGCCTTAAATGGTCGTTAGCCTGCAAGTGTTAGCCTCTAAACGTAGCTAGCTGCTGGCCCCATCTGATGACATCATCGTCAGATCTGAGCACGCAAAGAAACCCATCAGTGAAATCTAGTTTTTCTAGAACTATCAAGACTATCAAAAGGATTGGCCAATCAGGAGGATCGGCTTCCTGATTGGCCGGTAGTTGGAGACTCCGTTGGAACAGTTGATGACAGAACTCTGTTTTTAATTCGATGCCATATTAGTATTTGTTTACTTCCACTCATCCCGTTGTGTCATTGGTTGTTTACTGACTCTAAAACATGTGGCCCAATAAAGCTACTCTGAGCATCGTGCTGCATTCACTGACACCAGTAATTTGGACTCATTTGCATACGTAAACAATGGCGTGCGAGCAGCTCTTGTAACGCTCTTGTTAATAATTGATGGGGACTAAACAGCGAGCGGAGAGAGACTTTGGGCTGTCGTGTTAAAATCGTCGCATCCTTTTCCGCTAATGGCTCTTCATGCCGTCAGCGTCTGAATATCGACGACCACTTTGTTCGAGTGTTTTCCGTCTGATGGGATGCGCTGCAGTCTGGCGGCGTCCCGCTAAAAGCCCCGCCAGCAACACAAAACATCTCGGCGGCAGAAATCGACTTGTGCCGCCGAGTTTGTTTATCTCTTAATTGCTCGCTGGAGCTGAAACTCTAGCGTTAGCGTTAGCCCAAGCGATCGCTACCCGCCTGTTTGGACGCATTAGAGTCACTGAATATGGATTCTGATTTCATTTAACCTGCTTGACTTCAGAACAGCTTCAACTGCTTGCTGTTATTTAGTAGATATTTATCCTGATGATGCTTTTAGATCCTAAACGGACTTCGTGCCGCGTTCCAGACTAAACAAATTATAGTTTAATCTCATTGGAAATGTAACCGAAGGCAATTATGACAAAAGAATTATTCAGATTAAATCCCTTCTTCTTCATTTCAAACACTACTTGTCTGCAAAATTATATTTAAACCTACCAAACGTCCGACTAGCTTGCTAGCTAACCATCCAGGTGGAGGTATCTCCCAGGTCTACATCCCGTTTGTCGGGTTTAACGCCGGTTTCTCCTCCGCAGATGAAATGGACGCCGTTCCAGTGAAGCATTTCGTCAAACACGTCTCTGAGCTGTATTCCAACAACCACCGCGGATTCTCTGAGGACTTCGAGGTAAGCAGGAAAGAGTCAGACGCGCAAATACATGAAGATCAACCTCAGGTTCGACCACCAGGGGGCAGCAGAGAGAAATCGTCGTCCCCGAGTTGTTTGTATGTTTTAGATTTGTTTTGCAGCGTCGCTTGTTTGAAATATTAGCATTAGCATGATGGATGTACGTCTGGTATTTAGTTGTGATGTCACTGTCTACCTCTCAGATGCTAGCTGTTTGCTAGCTGAAGGGTTTTTGTCATTGGATGTGTGTTTTTTCGAACCATCCGGGTCTCCTCACAGGTTTCTGCCTGTTCAAAGCAGGATTACTGTCACCTTTGCCTACATGTCAAATTACAAGATGAGGTTTAATCTGGGTTTGAGCTGCTTTGTCTTTTGTTAAAAAAATCTAGAATTATTAATCTGACAGTGAACAACTTTTTATTTGGGTTTTATTTTTGTCAGCGATTTTTTTTGCTAAAATCAGCTGTTCCCGAGTTTAGTGTTTGTTTTTTTTACCTGCTGGGGCTGAAAATGACATCATGTCTCACAGATGATCCCATGACATCAACAGCCAATCACCGTTCACTCAGCGGCTTCCATAATCTCTAGATTACCAGGTCTCCGGCTGCCGCGGTCAGATCCAGACGCTGATAAACTGATGCTGCATTTAAAGGTGTTCCGGTTCGTAGGCGTCACCTGGACACGCAGTCTTCTGTCTAGACCACCAGGGTGTCAAAACTCATTTCCACCGAGGGCCACATCAGCACAACGGCTGTCCTCTAAGGGCCAGATGTAACTAATAAATGTGACTAAATGTAACTCAATTTAATGTAAAATAAATGTAACTACTCCTTAATGTTAAATAACTCTGAATTTGTTACTTATTCAAGTTACAAACATCACAGTTAGACAGAAAAAACATGTTTGTGTCTCTTTTATGGTTTTGTCAGCGTTAAAATTATCTTAATCACTGCATTGTAGGAAATGTAGTTTTTGGTCAAAGTACACTTTTTTTAATCTATTTATTTTTAGACATTCTGACCTTTTATTGTGTCGTGGGCCACATAAAATAAAGTGGGGGGCCACATTTGGCCCCCGGGCCTTGGGATTTGACACATGTAGTACAGACGTTCTCCAGTCCACACTGGATGATTCAGATTATAAACCTCACTGGATTTAACCTCATGGGACGGGGTCTGGACTAAAGCTCGGATACCAACAGCTTAATGCAATAATAAGACGGGAATATCGTGGAATTCCGAGACTCGGAAATGCATTAAAAATAAACAAAAGTTAGGATATTATAAATTAAGAAACGTTTGAACCTAGAATTTTTTAATTCCTGCAAAACACCAGAACCCCCCCCCCCCATCCGCCTCATTCCCCAATTAGCACAATGGATCCGTGTTTAATGGTGCTGCAAGTCGGCAACGGGCCGAGGAAGCTCCGGAGGGCCCCCCCCCAGCGGGACGGGAGCCAAACCCATCGCCTCCCGGTCGGCTCTGTTGAGTCAGCATCCAGCAGCTGTTAGCTTGGCTGCAGTTCAGCGCCGAGCCCTGACGTTAGCTCACCGTGTGTGTGTGTGTGTGTGTGTGTGTGTGTGTGTGTATGTGTGTGTGTGTCAACCAGGAGAGCAATGATGACAGGGCAGCAGGGCGGGGCCCCAGTCTTCAGCTGGAGGCCCCTGCATCGGGCCCCCCAGGTGGATAAAATTCATTAATGTGTCACACGAGTTTATTTAAGCTGAAGAGACGCCGTCTGTCGCCCCAGAGGAAGACAAAGAGGAATGGAATGAGCCCCGACAGGTAGAACCAGCACACTGACAGGCGTGTGTGTGTGTGTGTGTGTTCCAGGCGGTTCAGCGGTGCACGGCCGACATGAAGATCACGTCAGAACACTCCAACCACCCCGACAACAAACACAAGAACAGATACATCAACATCATGGCCTGTGAGTACACGCCTGGCAGAACCTGTGAAGGGTTTAGAGATCCCACAGGGTCAAAGGTCACACTGCTCCACCCTTCCCTCCCCAGACGACCACAGCAGGGTCAAGCTGAGGCCCCTGGCTGGGAAGGACACCAAACACACCGACTACATCAACGCCAACTACGTAGACGTGAGTCTCCGCCTCCCGATCTGTTCCCGTCTTTGGATTGGTCGTCGTCTGTCAGCTGACCTAACGTGTCATCGTTCACCTTTAGGGTTACAACAAGCCTCACGCCTACATCGCCGCCCAGGGGCCCCTCAAGTCCACCTTCGAGGACTTCTGGAGGATGGTGTGGGAGCAGAACGCCGGCGTCATCGTCATGATCACCAACCTGGTGGAGAAAGGCCGGGTAGGTGGTGGTGGCCACGCCCACTAGAGGTCACGCCCACTTGAGGCCACGCCCGCCCAGGGTGGTTTCAGGGTTAAATAAGGAACTGAAAATGTGTGATTTGTTTCTTTTAGCTACCTTCCAAATCAAACGCTGACTGACGTCACAACCGACCAATCGTTACACAGCGATGCAAACCCTCACCTTTGTCTGTCAGGTGTGAACGCACCTTCAATCTGACTTCCCGTCCTTTTCCCGTCAGACTAAGTGTGACCAGTACTGGCCGAAGGAGCACAGCGAGGACTACGGGAACGTCACGGTGACGCTCAAACGGACCAAAGTTCACGCCTGCTTCACGCTTCGCCACTTCACGCTGCACAACGCTAAAGTCAAGAAGGTGGGAACAAGGGGCGGAGTCAGTCCCAACAGGTGTGTCGTCTCGTAACGCCCATATATGGTGATGAAACGTTTTTCTCCCGCCAGGCTGGAAAGGGGAACTCTAAGGGGCGGGGCCAGAGCGAGCGGACCGTCCTCCAGTATCACTACACCCAGTGGCCGGACATGGGGGTACCTGAGTACACCCTACCTGTCCTCACCTTCATCCGCAGGTCCTCCTCAGCCCAGACCCCCGACATGGGGCCGGTGATCGTCCACTGCAGGTAACGCCTCCGAACAGCAGTATCCCTCCGCCAGGGTCAGTTTTATCTCAGGAAGTAGTTCCCTGGTAACGTTAAAGTTGAGTATCTTCAACACAAAGTTAAGCAATGATGATCTTCTCTCACATCACATCGGTCGTAGCGTCTGAGAGAATAATTGTAGATATCCCATAATACAGGTAAACATCAGTTTACGATGTTAATCATTTCCTGGAGACGCAACGTAAATCAGATTAACTCATCTCCAGGCTAAACTGAAGATAATTATTCCCTGTTCTGTACTGAACTTTATTTATTAATGTATTTTCTATAGCATTTGGTTAAAATTAATCTATTTTAAGATTACAAACTAATTTTTTTTTAATTTTTTTATATGGATATCGGAACCATATGTGCGTATTTTAACCCTTTAAAGCCTGAACCAGGAAATACTTGCCAGAAAAATCTCATTTTTGTTAACTAGAGTCTAATGGAACCTGCTGACAAACGTCAAAAAACAAAGTTGTATTGAAATGAGCTTTGATTTATATAATTGTGGCTAAATGCAGAATTTTTCAACTGGAAAATGTAGATTTTTCATGTAGATTTCCCTAAACTGATGTATACATCAGATTTTTCAGGGGAAAAATGTTGATTATGATGTACAGTATAAGTCTCAAAATCCTGAAAGTCCAAGTGTTTGTTTTTTTTAACCGATTTATAATCGAGAACGACTAAACTCCGAACGATGTCGGTCGAGGTCGTACGTTAACCCTTCCCTCTCTGCGTTTCAGTGCCGGGGTGGGTCGGACGGGGACCTACATCACCATCGACAGCATGCTGCAGCAGATCAAGGACCGGGGCTCCGTCAACGTGCTCGGCTTCCTGAAACACATACGAACCCAACGCAACTACCTGGTCCAGACCGAGGTGGGTGTGGCCTGTGTTAGCGAGCTCAGCTAGCCCCAAAGCAGAGGCGTTACACCGCTCCGGATCTACACCTGTCTGACCAGTGGTGTCGTCTGAATCCTGATCCAGGAGCAGTACATCTTCATCCACGACGCCTTGATGGAAGCCATTCAGGGGAAGGAGACGGAGGTGGGGGCCGGCCAGCTGCACCGATACTACAGCAGCATCAGCGCAGGGGGACACTCCGGACGGACGCGCCTGGACCAGCAGTTCAAGGTGAGGAGAGTCCGTCTGCTGTTCTGTTTCAGCTGGTGAAACAGTGTAAGGTCTTCTCTCGTGTTTCAGCTGGTGACACAGTGTAACGTCTTCCCTTGTGTTTCAGCTGGTGATGCGGTGTAACGTCTTCTCTTGTGTTTCAGCTGGTGTAACGTCTTCTCTATGTTTCAGCTGGTGAAACAGTGTAAAGTTTTCTCTTATGTTTCTGCTGGTGAAACGGTGTAACATCTTCTCTTGTGTTTCAGCTGGTGTAACGTCTTCTCTCATGTTTTAGCTGGTGTAACGTCTTCTTGTGTTTCAGCTGGTGTAACATCTTCTCTCATGTTTCAGCTGGTGTAACGTCTTCTCTTGTGTTTCAGCTGGTGTAACGTCTTCTTGTGTTTCAGCTGGTGTAACATCTTCTCTCATGTTTCAGCTGGTGTAACATCTTCTTGTGTTTCAGCTGGTGTAACGTCTTCTTGTGTTTCAGCTGGTGTAACGTCTTCTCTCATGTTTCAGCTGGTGTAACGTCTTCTCTCATGTTTCAGCTGGTGTAACGTCTTCTTGTGTTTCAGCTGGTGTAACGTCTTCTTGTGTTTCAGCTGGTGTAACGTCTTCTTGTGTTTCAGCTGGTGACGCGATGTAACGGCAGGTTCACAGAATGCTTCAACGCTCAGAAGGAGTGCAACAAAGAAAAAAACCGTAACTCCTCTCTGTTGCCGGGTAAGTGAGCTACATTAATAATAAACTTAACAGAACTTAAGAGCTGACTCAGCAGTCCTGATGACATCAGCAGGATGAGTGATGATGTCACAGCGTGATGACGATGTTTACTCTCTCTCTCTGGGTGCAGCGGAGCGAGCCAGGGTGGGTCTGGCACCTCTACCCGGCGTGAAGGGAAGTGACTACATCAACGCCTCCTACATCATGGTCAGTCCTCCATCCATCATCCATCCATCATCCAACCATCATGCATCCATCATCCATCCGGCCATCTCCTTTAGAATTCCACCTAACCAGGGGTTCTTGTTCTATCGTGACCTTAAACCAAATGAACATGATGTCATCTTTCTGTCTTTTTTTTCAGGGTTACTACCGCAGCAATGAGTTCATCATTACCCAGCATCCTTTGCCCCACACCACTAAAGACTTCTGGCGAATGATCTGGGACCACAACGCACAAATTATTGTTATGCTGCCTGACAGCAATGGACTGGTAAGAAACACTCGGGCATCTAATAACTGTTCTGTGTGTGACTCACACCTCAGCCTCATGTCCTGTTTGCTCACGTCCAAACACAGGTGTGTGTGAGTGTGTTCCTTCACACACTCGTTCACATTCACACCCTTTGTCCTGCACGGCAGGCTCTTATTAGTTGAGCTGTGGGGCTTTGCAGACGGTGCAGTAGGTCAGTAGGTGCACTTTAACTAAATGGAACATTGCCTCAGCACCTTAACAAGGATGTAACTGAAAGCTGGGGTTGCAGCGAGATCGCCTCGGTTTCATCTCAGCGAGCAGAGCCGAGTTATCCGAGAAACAAACGCCGGAGCGGAGCAGAGGGGTCGCGCCGCAAGACGTTATTGTCCTCCGTTAATTTAGCTTATTGTTCTCCACTCAGTCCAAAGGTTCCCCTGAGAACGTTTGAATGAACTCATGATCACTGGTAAATAAAGTGGTGAACATAAGCTGTTCTTCTCAACAGGCGGAGGATGAGTTTGCGTACTGGCCCAGTCGAGAGGAAGCCATGAACTGTGAGGCGTTCACTGTCACTCTGATCAGCAGAGACCGGCTGTGTCTGTCCAGCGACGAGCAGATCAGCATCCACGACTTCATCCTCGAAGCCACTCAGGTGTGTGGGAGGAGAAGGGTCTTGTTGGACCTGAACGCATCGCATGAATGTTAACTATCAGACTGACTGTAGGTGAAGCTCCTCCCACCCAACACGCATCACAGCAGCAACATGGAATCAGTAGTGTTTCACTGTGTTAACCTGGACTGTTTCACTGTGTGAACCTGGACTGTTTCACTTATAGGTCAGCTCTGCCTTCAGCAACCTTTTTCTGTTGACATTCTCACCACCAATAAAAACACTGAAGGGACGCAGGCTAGCTGGTGGTTGCTATAGCTACTTAGAGTTGACACAGGGTTCTAAAGTCGGAGGTTAACGTTCTCCTTTAAACCGGTGTGTAGCTTCTTGCGGTCTAAAATGTGACCTTTGACTGGAGCAGAACCTTGCTGATCCAACCAGCAGGGGTCCCTGTCTAACCTTTGCCTGTCTGTGTCTTCACCAGGATGACTACGTGCTGGAGGTTCGTCACTTCCAGTGCCCCAGGTGGCCAAACCCCGACGCCCCCATCAGCAGCACCTTCGAGCTCATCAACGTCATCAAGGAGGAGGCGGCGACTCGAGACGGACCAACCATCGTCCACGACGAGTGAGTGCCACACCCTCTTAACTCGTTCGCTCGCTGCATGCTGGGAAGGGTCGGTTCTGGTTGGTTTTCTCCACTCTATGTTGGGAGAATCTGTCATGAAGTCAATGTGGTGCGGCTTATGGTCAGGTGCGCTCAATAGTCCGCAAATTACAGTAATTATTTTATCTGTTTCCATGGTTACAAGCTGAATTTAGGCCCATTCATTAGGATTTGTCTCCATTTCAGGGTTATAAATGCGTTCTCCCTCAAACGTTAATGTCAACTCATGTTTTAAACTTTTTCCTCAGATCGTCTTTACTCTCCATCATCTTGTCTTAAAAGTTATTTTACCGCCTAATGAAAGCACAGCTCAGGTGGGATGTGAGTCATTTATGCTTGTTTTAGAGGTAATGTTATGATGGATGTTCTCCATATTGACCAGTTCCAGTTTGTCTACTCCAGGTTAATAGGTTTCTCGCTGTGAATGATGGGAATAAAATCCCCCCGCTGCAATCATACTGCTCAGCAAACTGCCCATTACACCTAATGAAAGTGTCTTTAATATTGACACACATTAGTGTTCTTGAATGATGCTGCAATCCAGATGCTCTGCTCATGGTTATTCATTACTGTAATGAAGATTGCTTGTCACATCCTCACTAAGAAAAGTGACTAATCGTGCTCTTCGTCTGGTTGCTATGGAGCCGCCTCCCGTTGCCCCAGAGATCGTCGGTTAGAAGCCCGTTGTAATTGCCTGTGCGCTCGTTACTCAGCCGGGCGTGGGTTGTTAGCGCTGGTTACCGCGGCGCTCCTGACGGTCCTGCTGATGGAGGAGAAGACCACTTACCACCTGAAGGCAACCCACGGTTCTCCAGGGAACAGCTGTCATCCTCGGGTGGATTCACCCGCTAACCGATCGTATTTCTGGGAGGTGACACCTCTGATCCGTGAGGTGTTCCCTCTCGTGGTCGTGGCGAAGGTCTTCACGGTGTCAGCGATAAGGAACGTAAAGAGAAACAACAAAAAGAATGAATGAAAGACTGTTTCTTTGGTGTGTTTAAGGCAGCATGGTCGCCCCGTTTCCATGGTACCTCCAAATGTTGCCCAAAAAGTTGCTGTTCTTGTTCAGACTTCAGGGTCCTCTGAGGAACCAATTGTTCTTTTTGCACTAATGATAGTTTTATTTACAACAAACATCATTAGCAGCTTTTCTACAAACAGCTAGAGTATTTTAACTTTGGCTTTATTGATTGATCGACCTCCGTCGTCGATGTTTCTGGGATACAGGGGAGGTGGACGACGGAATGCGGGAAGTAGTCGATGAGTCTGACGAGTCTGGGTAGACCAGATTGTCTCTGTGAGATGTTCAGGTCCTAATTTGAAAGTAAACAGAGTGTTACCTACACCAACCATCCTCCATACATCCTTCACAAATGTCACTGGGATAGTCGGCCTCCTCAAAGTCTTTGCTGCTGTTGCTGATATCCATCGACAGAACATTGAGGAAGTAGCAGAGGAACTGCACAAGAGCTTTCCAGGTGTTATTTTGGAGATGCTAACATGATGTTAACATTGTGTGTGTGTTTGTGTGTGTTTGTCAGGTTGGGTTCCGTGTCGGCCGGTATGCTGTGTGCTCTCACCACGCTGTCCCAGCAGCTGGACAGCGAAGGCGCCGTCGACGTCTATCAAGTGGCCAAGATGATCAACCTCATGAGGCCGGGGGTCTTCACAGACGTAGTGAGTCAAGAACACAGAACTGATACCCAGCCAGCCGGGTTCTGACACGTTTAAAATCTGATGCAAGATTAACGTGGTTTCCAAGACCTCAAATCATTGGTTCCCCAGATAGAACTGAGACTCTGAGGACCAACTGTCCTGAATAACCTTCAGAGGAAGCAGATGCTAGACATTACCAACAGGACAAAACTGGGTACCAGACAGTTTCATTACGACAGAATTGGCTACTAGATGGTTCCAATAGGATAGAACAGGCTATTAGATGGTTCCAATAGGATAGAACAGGCTACTAGATGGTTCCAATAGGATAGAACAGGCTACTAGATGGTTCCAATAGGATAGAACAGGCTACTAGATGGTTCCATCGCAATGGAACCGGTTACTAGACTGTTACAATAAGACGGAACAAGCTACTAGACAGTTCCATTACAACGGGACTGGTAACTAGACCGTTCCAATTAGGAAGGAACCAGCTACCAGACGGTTCTAATAGTAGGGAGCTTACTACTGGATGGTTCTGTTGGACTAAGTTAACCAACCAGGAATCATCCATTCTGGATGAATCCTGTTCATAGCGGTTGTGTCATGTTGGATCAGTCTGGTCATTTTAGTAGAACTCTGAACCGAACTCACCTGTTCTCACCTGTTCTCTCTGTCTCTGGTTGGTCTCCATAGGAACAGTACGAGTACCTCTACAAAGCTCTACTCAGCCTTGTGGGCTCTAAGGAGAACACCCTGGGTCTCCTGGCCAGGAACATTAACGGAACCAGGACGTCCATGTCTGACCAGGCAGAGAGTCTGGAGTCGCTGGTCTGAGGGTCCGAACCCCCCTGTGAGGCCCCAGGCCCTCAAAGGGGGCCCTTAACTTTGTAAAATGTCAAGGAACTATTGTGGACAAGACTTTTTGAGGCCTTTTTTGCCAGACTCTTGGTTAAAACGAATAACCTGATTACTTTTTTACACTGATATAAAGTTTTTGATATTTTTTTTTTTTTGCCATTTTATGTCTTAATGTTCTACTGAAGGGTTTGCACCTGCGTTTTGAGTTTGCGACGGTCGGCAACGAGAAACACTTTTCTGTCTTTTCTTGTTTGCACTATATAATGTCAGTGTTACTGCCTATACCGAAGCTGACACACTTGGCTTTCCTCCACTTCGAGCTCAGATTTCTTTTTGACATTCCACGGCTTTGGCCCCGCCTCTTCCTCTTCCTCTTCCTGGGAAGACAGGAAGTCTCCGTCCACCTTTCTCACCTGAACGGCTCGTATCCAAAGGGAGATCCCGCCGCAGACAAGTCGTTTCATCAACCTTCACCAACCTTCTTTTCTCTCTCTCTCCTACCAACGACTCGCCCATTTTAGCGAACCGAGCTAAAGTGGCTAACAACCGCTACTGTGAAGTTTTGTCATTATTTCTTTGTACGATTCATATTATGCTTTTTAATATATGGAAATACTGTATGTATACATATATAAATATATCCTTATCATGATAACTTTGTGATTTTTGTACATGTCCTTTCGTGGCCAGCCTCCCCCCCCCCACCTCAGGCTGCTTGACTCCCATCTTTCCCAGAATTCCCAGCTGATCCCAGCTGGAAGCAGACTCTCGGTCCTACTTGTTTGCTGCTATGTCATCCGAAAACACACAAATCATCCAATCCACGCCACCCGTAGTGAGTGATGTCACAACAACTACAAAACGATGCAACGGCATGTTTCCCAACGCGTTTTTTTTTTTTTCTTTCTTCGTTTTCGTCATGAAGTCACATGATCACGCGAGTCATTACAGGGTCAGCAGATCTGCAGGGGAACCGAGGCTCCAAAACAAGCTCTATGCAACAACTGGGTTCAGTTCAGAAACACGAAACAGGGTCAAACTCCCAGCAGAACTCTTCTTCCTGCAGTCATCCTCATCGTATCCCAGAATGCCGATGGATCCAAGTCGTTGGAAAACGTCCTATTTTGAATGATGCAGGTTTTTTTTTTTTTCTGCAGCTTAAAAATATTTTTTCTCGCAAAAAAATCCAAGTTGTTTTTTTTTTCTTTGAACGCTTTGGAATTGATGGATTTTTGTAATAGGATATAAAACAAAGTGGTTGAGACGTCTAATGAGTTCTGAGCAGATGTGAGTCGATTTGACGGGGGTGGGGGTTTTGGGGGAGAACGTTTGGCTGGTCGTCCATCAGGAAACTCCGATCTCCTCCCGGACGGAGAAACAAAGCGCACTCTTTAAAGGTGTGTGTTCACTGCGTAGTGTTGTGTGTGTTTGTGTCGTATAAAAGCCATTCATTGATCAATGATGACCCTCCCCCCCGACCCTGCTCCCCCACCCCTGAGGCTTTGTGTGCAGTGTTTACATTTCCATTGTTTCCTCTAGTTTTATTTATGATAAAGTCGTCAGATTACTGGAATGATTTCGTCTTAATTTTTTCTGTTTTCCCCAGAAAATTCCTTCTTTTATCTCCATTTTCATTATTTTCTTGTAATATAACGACTTTTATTCTCACAAATTAATGATCTTTTTTTTCCTTGAATTTTAAACTTTATTCTCTTGATTTAATTAACAACTAATGTTGCCTTCAAACTCTGTCGTAATTATCAGCAGCCTCTGGCTTTTAATGACCTCTGACCTGAGGACGTTCTCATTCAGCTCATGTGTTTTTTGTAGGGGGGAGGGGGGGTGCAGATGTATTTTAATTATTTACCAAAGACTTGAAATCTTTCACAGAAAACTTGTCTGATGAGCGTTTCCTGTCATTTTGTGATCTCCCCCTCCTAACTTGAACCCCCCCATGCCCCCCACCCCACCCATACACACACGACCCCCCTATGATGATGGTTCGTTCGCCTTAACTTTTGGTCCTTCTGCCGTTTTTTGCTGTGTCACCATTTGAGGATAAACCGAGACGGACGAGACACTTGAATGCAGCATTAGCCGAAGCAACATTTAGCTCGCAGGTAACGTTCAAAGTAGCATACAAGCTAACTGGCTTTCTAGCAGACATTATTTCTGGTTAATTTTAAATTTCTACATTTAAATCCACATTCACATGAAACGAAGCTTCTTTTCATTTTTTCTTACATCATGAAACGGTGAATTAGCTACTCTCACGCTAATTAGCCAAAAACATGCTCACGATAGGGAGTCAGCGTAGCTTTCTAGATGGCTAGATGACGTGCTTCAGCTTTTAGGGGAAATAAAAATATTTTCAGTCTCTGAAGCATTTTTTAAATTTTTTATGAAAAACACACTTTGCCTATCAGGGGGGTCGGCGTGGCGATTAGCCGGTTAATCGCGCGGTAAAACTCAACGCTAAGTCACATGTCGATCATCCTCACAGCGCGTGATGCTAACGCCGCTAAGATGCGTATTTCGGTGTGAACGCACCTAGCTACGTATGCCGACGACCTAACTTTTTACCCGCTAGCTAGCCCATAATGTGCAAGTTAGCCGAGCTAGCTTGCCACGCAAACTGGCTTGCTGGCAGACGTTACAAACCGGTACCTGGGGAGCCGGTTGCCGTGACGATGGACTTGCCGCGTGTCTTTTTCAGGACTCTCACGTTAAATCTGATTGTCACCACAGTTTGACGCGTTTCCGATGGCTTCTCCTTGGTTTTGAAGCGACATCGGCCGCCGTCGCTCAGAATGAAGTGTTGGCGTCGCCACACAAACTGTTGTATATATATTTTCTTGCCTCTGTGAACCAGCCCCTCTGGAAACTGTGCGTTTTTTGACTGTATTAGAGGAAACGTTTGATTTCATCCTTCTTCTTTTTTTTTCCTTCTTTTTTTTTTATTGCTGATTGACGATGGTCGCCAGGGCAACGGCTGCCTGACGCTCCTAGTCACCAACCTTGTTCCCACGTGAACTCACGGCGTTGCTTTTTGTGGTCGGTGGTGTGGAAGCGTCGAGCTTGTGGTCGTCATCACATCCCAGTTTTCACGCCCTCCATTGACGTCCAGGCAGTGATTGTGATATTACGGTGCCCCCCCACCCCCCCATTTTGGTTCTATTCCCTGGAGGCGATGATTCTGGTGTCACGTGGAAATAGAAATGTGGCTGTTCTGTTCCTCTTTTGTAACATGAAATGAGAAAAGATGGACTTCTTTTTGTTTCATTGAAAGCTATATCAAAGCATTCTATTATAGTGTTATTTAATATGTAAATGGTATTGCTATACATAAAATAAAATATGGGTTTTGATGTTATTTTCTGAAATCATTTGTGTGGTAATATCTGCTTTCTCGTCTGTTGGAGTTTTTTGCTGCCGGATGTAAAGTTGTGTGTGTGTGTGTGTGTGTGTGTGTGTGTGTGTGTGTGTGTGTGTGTGTGTGTGTGTGTGTGTGTGTGTGTGTGTGTGTGTGTGTGTGTGAGTGAGAGAGTGGCTCTGATAAAATCAAACGCAGAAAATACAAATTCAATCAATGAAACTATTCACAGCATCTTTCAAACAATTTGCATCATGATTAAATTCCTTTACAAGCGACGATTAAACGAAAGTTTAATTTGATTTGGAGTCTATTTTGAGTCGACGCTTTCATTATACAAATGCCACAAAACACTGCACTCCTAATCTGAACTATTGTCAAGTGAGTGTAGGATATCAGTTAATAATGACTATATTTCAAATGTAATCAAGTATAAATTATAATCGAGTATAAATTTATGAAGTGCACTGGCGTCGCGCCCACCTGTAAGTTCGCTGGGATAGGCTTTAACAACCTCGTGACCCGCAAAAACAGAAACAGCAGTTAAGATGATATAAGAATAGATTAAATTAATTGAGTATAGATTAATGGTGTGTAAATTAATAGAGCACGAATTAATGGAGTATAAATCAATTGAGTATAAACTAATGAAGGGATAAATTACTGGAATATAAATTACTGGACTATTTGGTTGATCGATAGCTAAACTTCACATTTTGCGCCAACATATTAGTTTTCCGTAAAGATTCTGCTGGTTTACTGTCTTTAAGCACCTGCTTTCTTACACACACCCAGCAGAGGGCAGCACCTGCTCCTCCTCACGCCTAGTTTCTATGGCGACAAGACGCCAGAAAGAAGCTGTGACGTTTACTATTGACAAATTATAACTTCCGGGTAAGTGTTTCAAAATAATATAGAATAGAGATATTTGATCACTGCGTTCGTCTTCAAACGAAGTGATGAACCTGAAGTAAGTGTGTTCAATTTCTACCGTATTATAATATCACCTGTGCAACACTTTTATATGAATGTTGTGTACGGATGTGACTCCTAATAACGTCGCGCTTTTATTTTGAAATCCACAGTGCGTCTTTTCCGGTGATATGTGTTTGGGGGTTTTTTTTAGCTTGATGCTAACGCCTGAGGGTTTGTTTTTAGCGATGTCCGCGGCTGTCAGCGAAGAAATCGAACTAATCGAGAAACATGAGGAGATGTGAGTGTGCATTATCAACTATCGGTCAAGTATTGATCCACTCCGATCGACTTAGTATCGATTTGCTCCGTGATTCTTGCACGCAGACCGAAGTTCACACAGTTAGCTACTTCCTGTTTGCTAGCTTGCTAACAGGAACTGTGATGCGTTCAATGATCCGGAATTTATCTGACGTCATCAATCACATAATAATTTACTTTATATTAATAATATTATAAAATATATAGATTGACATGTTACAAATAAACGTTTTTTCTCTATATTTCCTTTCACATATTCTAACTTTGCTTTTTGTTGGTGGAATTTGACAAATTATTTCATTTATTTTTATTTAATTTAATTTTTTTTAATCAGTTTACGGCACCGGGCGGAGCTGCTGGAGCAGATGGAGGCTCGCAGAGAGAACCTGAACCTCCAGAGGAGGCGGCAGGCGGAGGAGGCTGAGGCCGCCCGCCAACGGAACGCCTCCCTGCTGCAGGTACCAGCGGCCGGTGGAGGGGCCCCCAGGGCCCCGTAGCTCATTAAGGCTCATTAAATAGTTTTTGTTTGTTTTTTTTGCAGGATTTACAGAAGATAGAAAACAGACTCCAGCAGAACCAGCTGCAGGATCCTGCTCTCCTGGACCTGGAGGTAACCGCTCTATAATAAAGGAGGTTCTGACCGTTTTAGGTCAAATCTGTTTTAAAGCTCCAAACATGTTACTGATAATAAATTTCCAATCATTTGTATATCGTAGACGCGCTACTGGTCGTCTGTGGAACAATCTTTACCAGCCAGGGAGGAGTTCCTCCAGTTTAAAGGTCCACATCCTGCTGATGGTTCGGGTCAACCAGCCAGGAGAACCAAACACAAAGTCAGCACAGCTGAAGATCAGGGTCTGCCTCCCCGACCCAGACCCAGGGCCGGCCCTGGCCCTGGCCCCGGCCCCGGCCCCGGCCCCCGCTGACTGACCTCAGGTCCAGGTTTGGATGCAGATCTCAGGTTCTGGAAACATGTAGATGGACGCTTCCATCCAGAGAATCTGTTTACGAAGGAAGAAAATGTTTTGATACCAAGAACTTTTCCATTGAAGAGTTGATGCAGAGTCGCGTATTGACCACCAGGTGGCGCCAGTCCCCCAGAAGAGAGCTCAACCAGAAGCTCTTCAAAGACTCAGAGAACCAGACTTTAGGAGGATCGACGCATTAAATTAGTTATTTTTATTGCTGTATGTTTTATTTATTTTTAAGTTGTCTTCTTTTAATCAGTTTTTTTGAAGATGGTGTGAAAAAATGTTAAATAAATGCTTCACTTTTAGTGTTTTTTAATCATTTTTAATTCTTTTTACACCTGCGTTTACGATTAATCGACAGTCTTTTTTTTACCTGTATGGGCCTCAATGTGTTCAGGATTCCTCGTAAATGTGAGCATGATTGCACCACTGATGATCTTCCGGCGGTGACTCGAGGGGCCCCCCCTTCCCTGTCACCTCCCGTTCCGACCAGAGATGGCGCCCCCTCCCTCCCTGTCACCCCCTTAATGTTGCGCCGGCTGACGCCAACTGGCGGCTTGACAAACGCGATCATCCGGAAGGGGCCACCGGTTGGCAGGTGGAGCCCCAGAGCTGGGGGCCATCGGGGTTAAACTATAGTGGCTGGTCTGGTCTTTACTGGGCGGTGGGGGCTGGGCAGGTGAGGGGGGGCAGGGCGAGGATGTGATGTAGTAAATTATGTGAGAGGGTTTGAAGAGCACGATCTGGAGCCTTTCCAAATGACTAGCCCCGCGTTATGTGTCCTAATAGCTGGGGGGGCCGCGGGGCGTTCAGGGACAGCCCCCCCTCAGACTCCGTCCATCTCCAGCAGCAGCATCATGGGATTATGCAACCGAGACCCTCTGACGGATAATTGGCTGAGCACAAATTGTTAAGTGTGGACTCCAGTTGATTGGATAATTAGATGTTCAGTGAGACCGAGGGGGGGTGGAGGTGGTGGTGAGGGGGTGCATTTGGTTTTGGATCAGCTGATTTAAGTTAAGGAAGCTAACTTCTGCCCCGGTATCGATCTAGTTGCCCTGGCAGCGGCGGAGAGTCCAGCGCTATTCGTGTCGAGTGACGGATCAAACCGGAAGCTCTGCGAACACTAATGACCAGGTGTTTGATCCGCTTCACATCCGCTTCAGATCCGCTTCAGATCCATGTCAGAACGGCTTCAGCTCTGATTCAGACCAACTTCATATCTGCTTCAGACTTCTCTCCAAATTGGCTTCATATCTACTTCAGATCCACTTCAAACCCTCTTCAGATCCAATTCAGATCTGCTTCAGCTCCACTTCAGATACACTTCATATCCTCCTCTTCTTCAGGTCCGCTTCAGATATGTTCAGATCCATTTCAAATTTGCTTCAGATTTGCTTCAGATCCACTTCAAAGTCACTTCAAATCTGCGTTAGATTCACTTCAGATCTGTTTCAGACCCACTTCGAATCCGATGTATCCGACACGAGAAGACGAGAGCATTGGCTACCCCCAGCCTCCTCTTCTTCGACCCACCTGAAACGTGACCCAGTGATGTTCGCTGATTGGTTTCAGGTCAGTTTGGGGGTGTCCTGGTCTTTGGGTTGTTGGCTGTTGGTCATTGGGTAGATGGTTGTTGGGTTATTGGTCATTGACTGTTGGGTCATTGCCTGCTGGGCCGTTGGTCATTGTATCGTTGGTTGTTGGTCTTTGGGTTGTTGGTTGTTGTTGAGACCCTGTGACCTGGTCGATGGTCAGGTTTGGACCTCCAGCGGTTTGCAGTATGTCAAGTTTGTAGGTGGTCACATGATCACACCTTGGATGCCAATCACATGACTCACCGTTTACTTGTCGTTTGAATGAAACCAAGGTTTTAATGTTATTTTTCTTCAGCTGGCACCATGTGGAGTTCATTATTAAACCTGGGGGGTGTTGGGGGGGCAGGGGCACATCATTAACACGGTGAAGCCGGAGAGGATGTTTCTCAGCAGGGTCAGCTCAGGTCAGGGGATTAGCCGGGGTGCCGGACATCCCCGAATCAGCCAACACCCCCTCCACAAGGAGTCACTGAAGCCAGAGGAGGCGAAGCCAACACCTCATTAATATGCAAACAAATTCATTGGACTAGCTTGTGTTTTATTTGTTGTTTTTTAAATGACCGAAAGATTCACAGTTTCCTATGATTGCAGGAAGAGGAAAAGTTTCGCTTTGGAAACTTTGACTCATTGCTGCCACCTTGTGGTCGATTCACACAAACGTAAACCGGCGACATTGGAAACACATAAAAGTAAAAATAATTGATGCTTTACCTTGAAGAGATGATCTCAGGAACCAGTAGGAGAAGACGGTTTCATGACATGGATTGGTGGTTTTTCAAATATAATATTTGATCTGAAAATAACTTTATTTCTGCTCCACTATAGAGAGGCAGTGGGTGGAGTCAGGCCTCCACCACCAATCGCTGCTCAGATTTCCCTTCAACTATGACATCAAAGTAGACTTAGCACCTTCTCCAGAAAGGAAGACGAGTCTTTTGTCTTATTCAAGTCAGGTTTTTTCTTAGCCTCATATGCCCTCGACATACCGGGGCCGTCGAACCGCAGCGTCCCAGAGACGAGCCGCCACCGCCGGCCGTCCTGATTGGTCGCCACCGTAGAGAGGTTGACTTTGTAAAAGAATCTAAATGAGCCCGGTTCCATTTTAATGCATGAGCCTCTGAAGTAGCTCGTTTCCAAACATCACAGCCGGATTCCGCCGAAGCGATCCCGCAAGCCGGATCGGGTCAGGAAACGTTCCGTGTTGACGTTCCATGTTGGTCTCTCCATCAGACGTGGAACACGCGTGTTTCTAAACACCATCGTTTGAGGATTCAGCTCCATCCTTTCTCATTTAAAGTAGGAACGGAGCGGCGAGAAGCCACTGCTCATTAACCCCTTCACAATGAGTCCTGCGGGCTCTTTGTGCCAAAGGGCCCAAGCTGCACTAACGAGGGCCGAATGGGAGGTGGGTTGCTGGGGGGGGGGGGGGGGCAGATCCAGTCCAAGCGTCTTAGTTCCCTTTATTTAATCAAAATATTCCGTTTCCAAACCAACCAAACAACTAAATACACGTCTGACAACATTTTATACTAAAAATGAAACCTGGACATTCACCAAATTTGAATGAAAATTGGGTCATTGGTCATTGGATTGTTGGATGTTGGTCTTTGGGTCATTTTTCGTTGTGTTGCTAGTCTTTGGATCGTTGGTTGTTGATCATCGGGTTGTTGGTTGTTGGTCATTGGGTAGATGGTTGTTGGGTTATTGGTCATTGCCTGCTGGGCCGTTGGTCATTCAATCATTGATTGTTGGTCTTTGGGTTGTTGGTTGTTGTGTCGTTGGTTGTTGGTCATTGGATCATTGGTTGTTGGTCTTTGGGCTGTTGGTTGTTGGTCATTGGGATGGATGGTTGTTGGGTCGTTGGTTTTTGGGTTTTTGTTTGTTGGTTGACGAACCGGATCAGGTTCTGGATCCAGATCCTGATCAAGATCCTAATCCTGATCCTGATCCCAAGTCTTTATCGATTTTTTCCCAATGATCTTATTCCACTTTGATGTATTGATTTGTACTGATCAGTACTGATCATTTGAACCAACCATTCTGTCCCACGCCACCTGAATGCACCTTCAGTTGCTTTGTGAGAATCGCGGCCTCCCTTCAAGTGGCCCGTCTCAGAGCCGCTAGCTGATGTTGTGGGAACCGCTGGCTGCAGCGACACCCCCCCTGACCCCCCACTCCAAAGAAGAAGAAGAAAAGCTGCCAGCGCCGGGACGCTTTAATTGGAATTTCATGTGGGCTAAACTGATGGAAGTTAACATTTGGTAGACTTAATTGGTCCCTTTCTCTGCTTCCTCCTTGAGGCGGCGGCTGAAGCTTCGCTGCTAATCTCCCGTTTAGAATCGATTCATGGCGCAGACAAAAAGACCGCCCTTCTCTTTTCTTCCCTTCCTGTCTCAAACCGGCTCCTTTGTGGCGTCTCAATCGCCTGAATCCCAGTTGATCTCGGAGCGAGCACAAAGGGAGATGTCCTCATGTTGTTGACGGCCGATTAGCCGCTGAGCTCCCCCCACGATGGCGAGCTCTAATTAAAGCTCCCGGACGACAATTAACGTGTTTGTGGTTGTTCAGACGGTTGCTGCTCAGATGAGGGTGGAGCCAGAGAAAAGGACAACCTTCGTGTGTGTGTGTGTGTGTGTGTGTGTGTGTGTGTGTGTGTGTGTGCGTGTGTGTGTGTGTGTGTGTGTGTGTGTCTGCTTGAGTGACTGCGTATCATGACAAAATGATCCGTACCTTAACCAATCACAGCTGAATTGTGATGTCACAATTTGCATAGCGCGCCCAAAGATCTATGGTGCGCCTACAACTTAAAATAACGTTTTAAGGTTAAATTTAGGTTTAGGGTTATAGTTATGATTTGGTTTAAGGTTAGGTTTAGGATTAGGGTTATAGGGTTGTGGTTAGGTTTAGGATTAGGTTAGGGTTAGGGTTAAGGTCATGGGGTCAGGTTGTCAAGGTCATTAAGGTCATTGAGGCCATCAAGGTCATTGATGTGGTCATGGTCATGGGGTCATCAAGGTTGTCGAGGTGTTTTGTAAAAGCAATCCAAGAAAATATCTTTCAATATAACAGAGGTTTGGACGTCACAGAACAGCTTAGTTCCTCTATTACAATTGGCTGACCCTCATCATGTGACTCCTGGACCAGGAAAACCTGCCCAAACCCCGGACCTGTAGTGGTCCCCAAACTAAGGTTCGCATTTGGAACGGCCTCCTGAACAGTCAGTCTAAAAAAAATTTGTTCAGACCGACCGACCAACTGGTCAGTCTAAAAAAAAAAGTTTTTTGACCGGTCCATTTGTAGGTCGGGCAGAAAAATATTTTCTTTTCTTTTTTTTTTCAGTTTCACAGTTGGTCTAAAACAAAGAAAAAAATTTCGACTGGTCAGTTGATCGATCGGTCTAAAAATACCATTTTATTTTTACTTTTTTTACAATTTTTAAAAATTTTTACCAATCGGTCAGTCCTTCTAAAAAAATTTTTTTCTACCGGTCTGTTGGTCCAGAATTTTTTTTCTCTGACTGACCAGTGTAAAAACGATCTTTATTCTTGACCGGTTGGTCGGTCTAAAAAAAATCTTTTATTTTTTCCAACCAACCGGTCAAAATTTTTGGGGGATTTTTGGCCAGTTTGTCAGGCAGTCCTTCTTAATTCT
>NC_090780.1:23520000-23542500 GCF_040054535.1 Antennarius striatus | reverse complement strand
TCTTCTTCGTTTTGGCTTAGAATTTACTTCCCGTTTTTCACCTTTAGTTCTCCGTGGCACCACGCCACGATGGAGAGATGACAGATGAGAAAAGACCAAGACAAACTTAGCCAACCGCTAATTCTCCCAAAGGCAGTGGGGGTGTCTCTTTCTACCCTCACATCCCCATAATCTCTGCCCGGGGGCTTCTTGTCAAGCAATCAAGCCGTGCTTCTCACATTATCATGAGTTTAAGAAAACACTTCTCAGCTTTCCGTCTTTCATCGTTCATCTTTATCTGTGACACTCCTGCTCTCTCTCTTCCTGCCTCTCCTGCATGTTAAAGCCACAATATGGGATGTTTTTTTTGTTTTTTTTTGCCTCCGAGCAGGAAGTGAACTCCGAGGGGGCCCGGCCCTCCTCCGCCTCGCCAGTCGGGGTTCACGTTCGTGTTCAGGTCGATGAGCTTTTTTTTTTAGAACACGCTGAGATTACAAAGCAAACGCTCGACGGTCGCTGGTGGGAAAAACGCAGCAAAGGTGAAAGTTCGAGAAATATTTGACACCCTGGTTGAGCGGCGTTGCAGTTTCAACAGACGGTTGATATAGAAAAGAGAAGAATGGTGACATTTGCTCTTCTTCCTGTTTGTTGGGGAGATAATTTTATCAAGCGATAGAAATAAATTCAAAAAAAAAAAAAAAAAGCCCAAAGAAAAGTCTAACTTCGACAAACAAGAACCGCCCACGCAGTTTGAGCGACAGGTGACTTCTGGCATCGGTAGAAAACTTCACACCGGCGAGTATTTAAAGCATCTTCACAGCCGGTCGCTCAGGTGATTTCACTCTCACTTCCGCCTGATTAAAGCTCTTCTCTGGATGGAGTCTGAAGCCTGAGTCTGACTGACGTTTGACTTTCTGCTTAACTTTGATTGGACTCAGACAAAGTCTGAATTAGTTTTTATGGGTGAAGCCGAAGGACAAAAGAGTAACGACCCCATCATATCATCGGCTGAGACAAGTTTATGGTTTCCATCCTAGTTCGCTCACCTCGTCCGTGTTCCTCATTACCTGATGCATTTTAGCATGCTAACTAATTAGCGTTAACCAGGAAGCACTGGCATTTGCAAACTCTTCTTAATTATTAAAGTATTTTCTGCACTATAAGGCGCACTGGATTATAAAATGCATCTGAGAACTATAATGAGCCTTTTTTTCATATATAAGGCTCATTATAAGAATTGGATTATAAGAAATTATAATGGATGATAAGAAATTGAGAAAATAATTTATTCAATATAAATGTGTATTTATGTTATTATTTAATTATTATTTATGTTTATTGTTTATGTTTACAGTGTATGTTTGCACACATGATGCTCGATAAAAGGAAGGGTCTTGATATCTTTATTTATTAGACCATTGGACATATTTTTTATATTATAATATATATATATATATATATATATATAAAATCTGTTTATTGTGTATTTTATTTATTTTTTGTGCACCACTCCTGCTTTATGTGCCTTCAATTATCCCTTGAGGATAAATAAAGTTTTTTGAATTGAATTCTGAATTAATCATCACACTCACCATGGCAATCCATTTATCATTATTATCCATTATTTATCTATTATTTCTGCCTGGAATCGCTGGTATCGCTGCAGGAAACAGGTATAGGTACTACCGGTGGTAATGTGGGGGGGGACAAAAACACTCAAGCTCCACTTCAGGCTTTAGTCTCCAAAGACAAGAATATTTTTCCATAAAAATCCTGCCAAGTGGCGGCTTGTGATCCTCTAATTCCTGCATGAAAAACCCTTCTGCACCCCCCTCGCAAACACAAACGCACAAACACCCCCATGTAGTAATTAGCCGGCGTGTCAGTCCTGCTAATTTCGAGCACTGGGCCGCCGGAGGGGCCAGCGGGTCAGAACACACACACAGATGGCAGCGCCGCCGCTCTTTCAACCCTCCATCCATCCATCCATCCTTACCCCACCCCATCCTCCCTGCTTCTACACCCCCTTCTCTAGGGGGGGGGGTCGCCGCCGACATCCCGTCGTCTCATATCGATGATGGCCCCCCCCCCAGGTTAAGGTCGCAAATGGATGCCGCCAATTACACTCTTCTGAGCGCTCTTCATCGGCTAAACCAGAGTGACATCAGGAAAACGCCAAGTGGATTTAATAACTCTCCGACGTGCCGACGGGAATTTCGCTCTGCTATACTGTTATTATTAAAGAACCAAAAAAATTACATATATACATTATATATATATATATATATTATATATATATTATATATATATATATATATATAAAAAAAGGATGGATATAAATCCCCCTCCTTGAATCTGGAAAATGTGCGTCAGTTTGTTCCTGCCACAGCCGAAGCGTGTAAAGATTCATAAGTTATTCCCGGTGGTATTCATTTAATTTCCTCTCAAATGAGAAATCCCTCTGTCTTTGAAGGTGCTGGGACTCATTTATCTAATTTGCTCTGGCTGTCTGAATTATGATTTGTGTACAAGCAGACAGGGATTGGTGGCAACGTCTGCTGCTTTGCTTTTAATGTGACAGGATCTGCGCGAGTACAACAGAGGACATGGCAGTAATTAGTACTTTGTTTTTTTCCCCTCATCATACATGTAGGAAAAAAGGCAGAAATGAAGCCCGGTCTCTGAATCCCACCTCAGGCAAACTATTCTGTCGGTGAGCTTTTCAAAGTTGGAGTTCTGTTTGTTCCTTACGTCTTGAAAGTCCTGAATTTCTGGGACAGCAGTTAAAAGGTTAATGACCGTCATTATTATTCTTTACTCTATTCTTTGTTTTTTACGTTATGCACAACTCTCATTCATTGTGTAATAATCTAATCGTAACATGTATTTGTTACATGTTTTGATGCATTTTTATGCTTTATAAAACATTTATGTCTGAATTTTTGGGGGGCTTGGAACGGATTAGGGTATTTGCATGGAAAACGCGTCTCTACTTACGAAATTTTCTACTCACGAAATTTCTTCCGGAACCAACTCATTTGGTAAGTAGAGGCACGACTGTATTCCTGTTCCAACCCAACCCACCAACACCAGACCCCAACATGCTTCCCCAACGGCGCCACATCCAACGTTTCCATCTCCGACCCCCTTCCCCGCCCTTACACATCTCAGAAGGCGCCGAATGAAAAATCTTCCCGCCGATTCGAGTATTTTTTTTTTATTATTATTTTTTTTGCTCATGTGGAGACACGCCACATATTTCCCAGGGCGGTGGTCAACGTTCCTCCTCCATTACTTTTTCCCCCTCCTCCATTCAATCTGACCGGGAGGTTGGCGGGGTGTCGAGACGCCTGGGGGCGGGGCGTTCATGTCGCGGCATGCATCAAATCAGCCAGGCCTGCCAATGCTACCAAAATGCATTAATGTGCACACACACACACACACACATACACACACACACACACAATTACGGCCTGTCTTGGAGGGAGTTCGCCTGCAGCGACTCCATACAGCCGACAACAACAACAACGTCGACTTCTTCTTCCACCCCAGAAGACACGGCCATACATTTCAAAGAGAAAGAGTGCAGCAATTATTCTACACCAAGTGTCAAAACACACACACACACCCACACACACACACACACACACACACACCCTATATACGTATGCATACATACAAACAGCAGCAATCAAAAATGTGCATCGTACCATTGTTGGGAAGAAAGTGAAGCGATGACAACCATGTGTCGGGCAAACGTACACCAAACATGCACGCATACGTGGACGGCTAACACAATCAGTGTGTGCACACACACACACACACACACACACACACACACACACACATACACACTCGTCGGCTGATGGCACAAGTCTTTGGCCAGACAGGAACTATGACAGCGGCGTAATTATCTCATCAACACCTCCCTCATCTAACAAGCTTCTCCTTTTCCGCGTTTCCCTTCTCGCCGCCCGTAAAGCTCCTCATCAGCGTTCAGAGGAGACAATAGGAGCACCACTCCGACACCACACCTCCTCTCTCTCTCTTTTTACATCTATCCATCTCTCGTTTTCTCAGATATGCACACTTTTCTCGCACGCACGGGCCACACTCCTTTTCTAGTCGTGCTTTGAATCCGCAGCCGCCACCAATTCCCCAAACTCCAATTACGAGAGTAAGTCCACATAAATTACTACCTCTTAAGAAAAAAAATAAAAATAAATGTAATAATAAAAAACCACTCCCTTTGTTCATTCACGGCGGCAAAAAAACCAACACAAAAAGCCACTTCAAATGGTTTGCATCACGCCCTCCTCCAGTTTCCTGTTTACTCGGCGAGTAAACAGGAAACTTATTATTATTATCATTATAGCGCTAAAGCTGATGAAGGGTCGGTTTTAAAGGGAGTGTGTGACTTTAGACGTAATAAAAGATGGAACCAAATTAGAGCCAAGGTGCTCAGTGACTCCTTTGATTCGCAAATTTGTTCATTCGTTGCCCGTGAAGCACACGGGATGGAAGGAGCGCGGAGCCGGATCACGTTATTACCGAACTCAAGGACGCTCAAGTACAGAATTCGCCTTCCAAGCTAATGAGCTTCAGCGACAAGAACGACAATTTTCTCTGCGTTCAAAAAAAAACAATTTCAAATTAAATTTATTCAACTCTAATGCAAAAAAAAAAAACCCCGATGGTTTAAATTATTTTATCCTTGCTTTCGGGCATGAGAAAAACAATGTTGACTTCTTTTTTCAATTTACATTTTCACCTCACAAGGGATTTGGTTTAAAGCGAGGTTTCCGTGGATTTACAAGCTAAATGCTAATGTCACATGATCTCAGACGTCAAATAAAAGACAAACACACCTCTAATTTAAAGGTAAAAAGGGGGCGTTTCATTCGCGCACCTGTCGCTGTGGCTTCTAGCAGAGAGAGAAGGGGGGGGTGTTAAAGTTAATTTCTGAATCTCTATTCCCTCAGTCGTGTCAAATAGTTTTTAATTTGCACTGGTTCTCATTCGGTAAAGTCGACAGTTACTCCCGTGATCCCAAACTAATTCGTCATCCTCCATCTTTTTGTCTTCACATCTGTCCATTTCCATCACAGGAAACCTAAAGAAATATTCATTACGCCTGTTTGCCACTGAGGTATTCATTTATTTATCCATTTATGCAGGAACTCTTATTTGCACTTCATAAAAACTGAACGCACCCCCCCCACCCCCCATCCATTGCTGAACCCCAGGAGATGCTGGAAGAATTTAATAAGCACACTTTGAATTAAGATTTTTTTTTTCCTCACACTAATTTTTCCAAGGTCGACAATAAATACTGCTAATGAGAACATGAATTTATATTGCTTTGAGAGGCTATGTAAGTGGATTCTGAAGTCTTTCTGAGGTTATAAGTGGAAATAATTAAATTAAACATGACCTTTTAATTAGTCTTCCAATCCAAAATTGTTTCAACAACAATAAACCTTTAAATTAATGCTATTGTTTAAACTTTTTCAATTCTCTACGGGGCAAAAATAGATCTTACCACTTTAGCATGCGGTCAAGCCTGGTGTCTAACCCTGGAAACCACCTGAAAAATGTCCCCTTGTGTCTAAATTACCTTGAATAAAGTATAAGAATTTTAACTTCGGAGCTTCAATGTGAAGTTTTGAAAGCAACCAGAGAAAAATCCTTCTCAAACTGCGAGTGAATGAATGAATGAAATTGAGAAAATTAGAAAAACTGCAGCTATCAAACAAAATCTCATTCCTTGATTTTCTTCTTTATTCCCCAACTTTCTCCTATTTTCCGATATCTTGTTGTTATTCTCACCTAAAACCGATTTATTTGTCTTACGATTCTCCCTTATCTTTCCTGCTCCGTACACGTTCAGAGTCTAATTTAACCTAAATCATGGCATCGCCGTGGTAACAACATCTTTTCATCCTCTCTGATGCCGTTGACTCTCCTTTCTTGTTTCTTGAAGTATCCTTAAAGTATTTGTTGCAGCAATGGCCCATTTTCCCCACAGGGATCATTAAAACTTCATCCTGTTACCTCTGCACCTACACTAACCTTCTTCTTCCTCCTCCTCCTCTTCCTCTCATCCTTCTCCCTTTCAAACTCTCCCTGAAGTTTTTCTCCCCAGAGGCTCCCTCTCTCGTCTTTTCTCCTCACATCTCAATTGTGGTGTAAGCATTTTGTCCTCGGTGCAGAGAAAGCCGTACAGACGGATGGAGGAAGAGGAGGACTCTTCCTCCAAAATAAATAAATAAACAAACAAAAAAACAGTTTGTTTTCAAGAGTCTTGAGACCTTTAAATCATCTTAAGACTCTTTACACCTCGTAAACACAAGGAACCTCATCTTGGATTAAACTGAAGGTTTTAGCTCCAAAATATTTCTATAATCAACCCAAATGAATTCATCTTTCTCCCAACAGCAGTTCCAGTCGACTTTTTTTCGTTTTTTTAACGAAGCCTTTTTTAAATTGGTGCTTTTACTTCTTCCACTTCTTCCATCACTGGTCTCAACAACACTGAGGTCATTTATTGGACACGACTGGACAGATTTTCACTGTCAGGAAGAAGTGGAAAGGTTCGCATTCGCCACTCGAATCCTGATTTTTATTTTTTTATCTTTTGCGATGAAGCCCGTCGCCGTGACCGTACAAACGAGCAAATCAAAAAAAGGGACGCGGAAAAGCGTGACGCCTTGGAATAGCGGCCAACAACTGAGGGGTGATTTTTGGTAAATGTATTCAGATCAAATGAAGTGTTCGCTATCCTTCAGTACCCTAGAAACCGCAAATGTCCTTTTCGTTTAACGCTTCCTCGGGTCCTGACCTCTCACCGTCGTGACATCGATAGCAAAAAACTTGAAGAACTTCTTCAAAGAGGCGAAACACGAAGCCCGCCGTCGTCTGTTTAACCCCGTTGGAAGGTAGAGACTTTAAAAAGACGTACATAAATACAGAGAAATCCAAAAATGGTTACACCGCTGCTTCTGTAACCTGCGAGCGTGTTTTACACCGGAGACGACGATAGCGTACGTCATCGTCGATGCCGGAGCGTCCAAAAAAATCGTAAATGGAAATGAAGTATGGAATTGTGCAGCCGTGCAACTTTTTCCCATCATATCAGCACAAAAAATCCACCCAAGACAGCGTTTCTTTTCTACGAACAAAAAAAAAAAAAGTACGGCAAAGAAAGCAGGATATACTCTGAACCTGCCCCAGTTTACCCAGTCTCCAAAATTTACAAGATTGGGTTGGAAAGAGCGATCGGACAATCTCACACGTCTTATTTTAGCTGATGCCCCCAAGTTGCATCAATGGAACTCTGTTTTTGGATATACCCCCCACCCCACTGCAAGATACGGCGTTTTCCGCATGATGGAGGGTGGAGGATGGGTAAGACCTGGAGAGGTGCATCCTTCCCCAAGGGAACGGAGTAAATACCAGGCGATACTGCCGCCTGGCCTCCCCCGGGAAAACATCCAGCGAGATATAGACACAGCGGAGGAAGCGGCGTGCCGAGCTATTTATGGAGTGAGTGAAGAGGAGAGGTGAGGAAAGACTGAGGTTGGTGGTGGGGTGGGGGTGGGGGGGGTGGATGGAAATGAGAAGGAAGAGGCGAAACACGTCTGAAAAGCAAGAAGACGGAGTGTGATTTCTGTAGCCATTAGCATCCGGTAGAGAGATCTGGGTTGACGTCGGCAACACCTGCTGAACACAAAAGAAGCAGGCTGTCGGCGGCGCAAGAGCTAACAAAGTACGGCTGAACTTATTGATTTATCGCGGAGAGAGTTCAAGCAAGGGTTAGCCGCGCTCCACTGAAAGGCAGCCAGAGAGCAGAGAGAATATTTTAGTCGAGATGACGACTGATATTTTATCAGTTCAGACTCCACTCCGCGGCCCAGGGATCTCTGCGGCGCCACACTCGGGCTCTGCCTTCCCTTTTAATAAATAAAATGACTTCTTAAAAAAAAAAATCTTTATTTATTTTCCTCTCATATCTGCACGTATGTCTCCATCTTACACTGATGCCCTTTAATCACTTCCATCATTTCAGGGAAGATGACATTTTTGGTAAAAGAACCTCTCATCACCTCTGGCTTACGCCTAATGAAGAATGGCGATCATCAACCGTCATGTTAATGTGAAGTGTGTGTGTGTGTGTGTGTGTGTGTGTGTGTGTGTGTGTGTGTGTGTGTGTGTGTGTGTGTGTGTGTGTGTGTGTGTGTGTGTGTGTGTACTTAAAGAGAAGATCCTGCATTACCCGCAGTGAGGTAACGTAATGATGAATTCCACCAGGTGGCTCGGCCGCCACGCAGGTAGCAAATTAAAAAAAAAAATCTCAGGCGATGCGTAGAAGACGAGTTCTAAACCAGTTATGTCGATTAAATCTGCGGCTCTTAATGTTCTGGGGCGAGGATAGGAAACATTCTCTCCCCACCCTGCAGGAAAAACATCTAAATATGACTACTGTAGATTATCTGTAGGAATTACCTGGACTTGACGCACCATAAGTGGGTTTTTTTAGGTCTTTCTTAGCATCTTATAAGACATTTGATGCAGCGCTTTAAATACTGACGCAACGATTTGCAAACAGTAGCATCGATGGAAAACTCAGCTCCATTACATCCGATGTATTATCCCCTGTAAGAAACTGATACTCAAACACAATATATTATATTCTTCTTTGGAAGAAAATAATCCATGACAAAAAGCACAATTTTCATTTTTTCTCTAACGTCTTTCCTTCTATGCTTGTTATTTGGATTCCACATGCAAATTAAAATGTCTAATTGCCGGAAACGACCCAGCCTTCCGTCGCCTCCGATCTCCACCTGCTGTGAACACAAGTTTGATTATTTTATTTTAATTTTTTTAGGTGTTGTATTTCATGCGTAGGACTGGAGGTGATTAACTTTTCGCCAACTCTGCACAAACTCAAACATTGGCGTGACTCACCGAGTCGGGGAACTCCCGGTGATGTAGGAGATGATTACCGTTAACGAGTGTCATCTTTTAAACGTTGGAGCGTGTCCATGTGTCTGACTTCTTATTATCTCCTCCCTTCTCTGTGTATAAGTGCCGCCCACGCCGTCCTGGCGTCCGGACGAGCGCCACCACGCAACCATCCGGCTGTCGATAAGGACGCCGCAATGTGACGCACGGTAAGGACTAAAATAAACCTGATGGAGGTGAAGCCATCTGAGGATAAAATCACGTCCAACAAACACCAAGGTGTGTGTCTAAGTAGACACTCAAGCATTGACGCGTGACGATCCGCTGCTGAATTAATGGGTTTATTTCCCTGGCAGGGGTGAAAAGTTGAAATGTGGAGCTAAATTAAGCTTAACCAACTCGTTGAATTGTGAGCAGATAAACGGGTCGAAACGGGTCGCAGTACCAGTTAGCCAGTCTATTGGTTACCCTCGCTAACTCGCACGTGCCCAGGATCTTCCACTAGAGTTACCTTTACCTTCAAGTCTAAGCGACCTCGCGAAAGGTTGCCCTGGTTACTATTCCTGTCCGTTTGCTAACGGCGGATAGAGAACGGTCAAAGAATGGATGTAAATCAAAAGTTCTTCATCTTTAATAACCAACATTTTAACCTTTCATAGTTTATTTTGAAAGTATTGTGTCCGGCGGTGCTCTTCAAGTCTTGACTTTGCTCTGGTTGTGTCTCTGGATATCAGGGTCTATATTTTACCCTCTACATGAAGCACAAACTTGAGTCTTTGGACGTTGGGGTATTTCGTCCCTTCTTTTGCGATTTATTGTATTACTTTACACTAAACGCTGCGGTTATCTCCATAGGAGGTGACTCATACTCAAAGTGCTGATGCAACACGTTGAAATAAAACTTTACATACTTTTTTTTTTTTTTGCCAAAATACCGAATCAGAATCCTTCCCGTTCTCCCCGTTGCCTTTCTCTGAGAAGGTACGACTTTATAAATGCCTTCCTTCCCTGCAGACTAATGCTTCATCGCCGTCCAGACATTAATAACGCCACAGATACAACTTGGTTAGATGGAGTGTTTGTCTGATTGTGTGTGTTGAGAGGAAGCGTTCGTACGCCTCTCGTGTGTGTTTGGAGTGTGTCCACACGTGTGTCGACGCTTTCATCAGATGAGGGATGAGTTATCTGGCCCAACCGCTCCCTCGCCACATATTAATTACATTAGGCCTGTGATATATGGATAGATTACTGGGTGTAAAACACATTATTTCCTGGTGGAAACAGGCCCCAGGTGAGATCCATCAGCGCGCCTCATGGCCCGTTTGGGGCTCGCTACATCAGGCGTTAGCTGTCATCAAACGCTGCGTTGATGCTTCTACAGACTCCGGGGAGTTTTTTAAATGTACAAAAGCACAAACGGTTGTTTGAACATCACTTCTGATGGTGTTTCTCAGAGGGTATAACTTTAGATAAAACACACTAGTTGTTTTAGCTAGAGACCCATTGGGTACCAAGGGTTCAATTCCCACCCACGGTCCTTTGCTGTAAGTCAACCCTCCACTTTTCCTTCCTACTTCCCTATCTTAATAAAAGGCAACATTGGAATAGGAAAAGGAAGAATGACTTTTCCACATTTTGTCAATATTTCCCAGAATTCTCTCGAATCGAAGCTCTAGAAAACCACATCAAACGTTGTTATACGATATTAGAGTAACCCAAGACACCTGACAGGAAACTAAAACACATTACAATATCAGTGCACAAACACCATTATCCCAAATGTCAGGAGTTAAACTGGCCCTGAATAGAGTCTCACGGGCTTCTAGAACCTTTGAGAAATAAACAAATAAATCTGACAGTTTCACCGTTAGTCAGTCCAGATGAGTTTTTGGTTACTTTGCTTCATGTTCCTTTGCCTCATGTTCCTCTAGTAAAATACATTAGCTTAGAGGCAACAACCCCAGTTTGATTCTTAGTACCACATGTAGATACTCTATATATCCCACTTCTACCCCCTCTGAATGTCAACCAATACCCGTAACCGATCGTTAGTTGGGACGACTTTGTCGTGTTGTTGCCGCGACTCGCAAGAAACTCTTCTCAAAGTGAGCCGAGCACAAACTCGTTTGACCTTATTAGCTTTTTGCAGCTATTGAAGCGGGTTGGCAGGTTTGCCAGTGTTTATCAGAGCATATTAGACGTTCGCTGGGCTTCTATTAAACTTAATGAACATTTAAATCCTTTAATGGATAGAAGGGAATTTAGAACCGCAAGTTATCAGCTAGATGTCCTCCGCCGTTGAAAAGACGCCCGGCGATGGAACTAAAGAGGCACTTTTGAGGTAGCAGCCTCCCCCTCTTCTCCCCTCTCTTCATCTCATTTTGTCCTCTCACTCTTCCTCTCTTTGCTCGTGCATCCCTCTATCACACAGCCTCTCTTTTGTCGTACACTCGCTGTGTTCCTCCGTCTATCTGTAACAGAGAAGAGGAGGCTGTAGCTGCAGAGACAGATCTCTGCCATTCATCAGTCCCTATGAAGACGACATCATAGAGATCTCTCACCAGGAGGTATGTGGGAACACAACCACAGCACCATCCCCATTACATAGCTGTCAAGCATTGCCTGCAACCTTCTCACACTCTTTTTTTGCCTTTTTATCAGCCATCCCAGTGAGGGATCTTCTACCGCGTTTGCTAGTAAAGCGCAGAAATTTGACTTAGCCAACGATGCAGCTTCAATCATGGCCCGGCGAACTCTGTCCTGCCCCGCGTTGGGTCCTGCTAATGTCTGGAAAAGGCTTAAGAGAGGCCTGGCCTGCTCCCGGCTGAGGCTCAGGAGACCAGTCGACTCGACTGTATTGATCTGCTAGCGTCTATATTCCTGTCGACAGCAGGCTAACAAGGCTGATGTCTCAATAAATACTGGTGCCTTGGGGAGGGAAGGGAGGGGAGCAGCCGGCTAGCCAACAGCAACCTGTGGCGAGACAAAGCGGCAGACGGAAAGAGGGGAAGGATCACGCCCTCTTCGGTTACTTAACGCGAGCCCACACAGTCTTTCTTACCTCAGATTGCTGGAAATCAGTCCAGTGGATGCTAAATACGGGCAATCAGCTGCAAAAAGCTTCATTAATAACCCCATTTTTCAGTTATGACACATCTTTGTTAGCTCACAACTCCGCTGACAGATGTTCCCTCACGTCTGCGGCTCGTCTATCCATTATTGACCGGGTGCTCTGAGCCACACAAACAAAATAAAAAAGAAACACATCTAAAAGACTCACGCCGACAGATAATGAGGCTGCCGATCTATTTGCGAAGCGTCAGACTTCGGGATGCGGTTCGGCCGTTCTGTCTGGCGAGCAGGCAGCGCCACCGGTCAATGCGAAGGTGTTACAAGCTGAAATATAAGATAGCAAGACGGGAAATATCTTCCCTCGTCAGCGAGTCTGCTGAAGTGTCCTCGAGCAAGAGATAAAGGACTCCACGCCTGTGCTTATTCAGCTCCTATTGTACAGTATATCTTGAGAAGGAAGTATTCTTCTCTCTAATCTGTTAAAGACTGTTCCGACCATTGCTATGAGAAGTATAGAATCTTTCTCTCGTGTCACGTTACACATTCTCACTTCCAACTTATCGGACTAGAGACCAGTCCCTTCATGTGACACTCCTCTGTTTCCAAAGCTCTGTAATCAGTTATCTAGAATACAAATGCTAATTTCCAATAGAACCCCAAACCCCCAACCAAACCAACCCCCAACAACTTGATCAAAGAACGAGGTTCTCCCTTATAAAGAAGGTAAAAATATATCTGATTTAAGTTCAGACTGAGTTTTCTGTAGGTGTTCCAACCAAACCATCCCAACAGCCTCCTGATTTCTGTTTACGCTTCTGGAGAAGTGCCCCCGGCCAGAACGCCGGAGGGGGTAACTCCAGGGTCACGTACCGAAGCAAAGGCCAACTGGCCGAGAAGCCTCGTTTTAGGGGAGTTGGAACAGGTTGAATCAACATGAGGCTGGTACTTCATTGACCAGGTGGGGGGGATCAATACAAACAGTAATATCTGAGTCAACCGTAACACCGCTCAAAATCATAAACCTCTTCTTTCACAGACAGAAATTTGTCTTTGGCTCATTTTGCTCAAAAAGACAACAACTCCCTGCAGGCGCCTTTCAACTTCTCCCCTCTTTGTTTCCTGTTTTCCCTTGTTGCTTCTAAATTACATGTTCAGAATTTAGAAGTTCTGAAAAAAAATAAAAACAGAAGAATTGGTTGTTGCCTGCATCGGCTTCTCTTTCCCCCTTCAGTCCTCCTGCAGCAGAGGTATGTGTTAATAACCATCTACCTACAGTTTGCTCATTAGCGGTGAGTCCTGCTCTCTGCATGGGGCTTTTCATGTTCCTGAGGAGCAGCAATAACCTGAAGGAACGCCTCCGATCCTCGCCGGGAACGCCACGGAGTGGGACGGCGAGCAGGAGTTGAATCGGGGATAACGCCGCAAGGCGGACAGGAGTGGCTGATCGGGGAAACACCACCTCCACACCCCCGCCGTAGATTCAAACCAGAGCGTGTTGGGCCGACACTGATTTACAATCCTGATAAGCAGCAAATATTAATCAATGCGCGTTCGAAACAATAGATTCAAGGTTTCACCTCGGAATTAATTCTTTGAAAACTTTTTTCCTGCAACACAAAACTCAGGTTTTACGGACTTTTAAAAAACTGAGTGTTCAAACAAAGCAAAAACAAAACAAAAAGAGGTAACTTCTTTATGTCTGAGTAATATTATCATTATTATATATTATTATTATATATTATCATTATTGTTATTTTGAGTAATTTCTGCAGTAATTACATTAAAGGAACACTTAAAATATTGAAATAGTAATTAGACTAGAAAATAAATCAAACATTCTTCTCAGAGTGTTGAAAAATTCAGAATATCTTGTCATGATTTTCTTTTTTTGTTTTGCTTCTACCAATTCTTTAAAGACAGAACTTTTTACATCCAGTTTGTAACGATGGTAAATATTTTGAAATAAAAAGTATGAAAAAATTTTTTTTTTGAAAAATTACAACTAAATTTAAGGAAAAAAAGTATATATTTAAAGATATATATAAAACTGTAAACGTGAAATTGTTTGGAGTATTGAATGATGTCAGAGACATGATGTCTTTATTTATGTATATATGTCATCTTTATTTATTTGCCTTTCTACAGATACATTTTAATTTGCATCAAGGGAGAACCACAGAACGTGGTTACATAACAAGGATTCCCTTGCGATCAATGTTTTTCAAACATTTTACACACTTGGCGATTATTTATGTACTTTTTGTCATTTTTTTTTCCGATAACCTACGGTGAAAAGTGACGAAAACGTGAAATGCGAAAGACGGAGGATGTTTGTACGTGATTACCGGGGAACCTGGGATTTAATCAATGTTTTTTAATCTCAAATTTTCATGCAATCAACGATTCTCCAAATTCAGTTGGATTTCTTCTTTGCTGAGATCAGTTGGGGGATGGAGTGACCGAGAAAAGATATTTAATTTTATAACTGCGTAGAATCTAAAGAGCAAATGATGATTTTTTTTTTCCTATTAAGAAGTAAAAACTATCTAAATTTTCCCAGATGCACAAAAAAAATTGATCGATATTCCTCGTGTTCTATTGACGAGTGGGATCAAACGGCAGCCTGAGCGTAAAACGGAACGTTTGAAGGACGTCGTGACGCCGACCGCCGTGACGTCAGGACCCCCCGCTTGTCGTTTACACAAGATGAAAACCACAACAGATGTAAACAACGAGCACAAACAAGATGGCCGACAGCCCCTCCCACGTCAGCCGTACGCAAAACAGTCAGCGTGATGCGGGGGTCATGATCCCGCCTCCATTTATTACCAGTAAATCTCTTCCATCTACAGAGAATGTTTAGATTGACCCCCCAGTTGGATCAAAGAAACCAAAGCAGAGACGAGATTTCAGCACAATTAAATACGTCAGGAAAAAACTATGCGTGTGTGTGTGTGTGTGTGTGTGTGTGTGTGTGTGTGTTGGGAGGGGGATCATAGGAATTGATTTGTTTTTACATCAATTACTTTTCACAATAAGAGCAAAGTCAAATTATTTATATCTCTGTATTCCAACCGGTGCGATTCTTTCATTCCCATTAAAATGTGAAACTACAATTCAGTTTTTTTTCCTGCTTTTGCATCACTTTGTTGGAAAACCTTTTAGTTTTTTAATATTTCTGCACATTTCAACCCATTCATTTGAAAGAATACCCATCAGAAAACAATCATCGATCCCAGAAAACAATTTGCGAACATATTCTGACAACATTTGCGTTCACATTATTTTAATTATTTGGCAGGATAGTAATAGAATTTATTATCACGTGACATAAAAATCTGCTCTACATTAAAATGACCACGTTTAAACCTGCAGACGTTGTGACACAATAACCACAACGCGCCCAGAGATACCCGTCAGCGATTCCCCATCTGCACCGACAAACGCTGACTGACGGCAAAGATGTGAGAATAATTGGATTTTTGTTTTTGAAATATACAAAAATGAAGAAATACTTTCATCTTCCGTCACAGCGGGTCAGTCTTAATGCTTTTAAATAAAGTTAATGATTTATAATATATTAAAAAAAAATTTAATTTAGTTTCAGATCCAAGGAAAACAAAAGTACATTTAAATAAAGTTTTTCAAGAATCTCACTTCTTGTGCAGTGAGATAAATATCCTCTAAACCAGAACTGAAGAGAACATCAAAAAACTTTATTAACACAAGCCCAGTGAAACGACGAACAATCGTCACGGGAGACGATGAAGGAATAAAGACGGCATTAAGTGAAGTCATTACCCCAACCGGAGCCCCGACACGCAAACGTCACAGGATGTTAATGGCGGCTGGGAGATGATGCGGTCGCCGGGGGCGACGCTGGTCCCGTCTGGACCGACCGTCTGTCTGTCTCCCTGTCCTGAGTGGATGAACCCACCCGGCTCTGACCCGACCCACCCGCCCCTCTCGTCTCCACCCGCCCCGTCTACGGGGTCAAAAGGCCCCGACCTTTGCATCGCTGCTGTCACTCGGCCTTCGGAGCGCAGACCCGTGTGGACGACCCCGTCACACGCGTGTACACACACACACACACACACACCGACAGGCGCCGGAGGACTTCCTGTCGTGTGTTGCATTTGTCAAACAAGTGACAACAACACTTTTTCCCCGTCTCGCGGCGGCGACGGCGGCCGATGGATGGGAGGAGACAAACCCAAGCTGGGCTTGAGGGACGAAAACGCGGCGCTTCGGGTCAGTTGTCGGTTGTGTTGTCGCGTTGTTGAGCGCCATCACTGAGCGCCCATTGTTCCCAGTAGCCGTTCCACTGGTGGGTGAACGGTTAACGGTTTCCCCGCCGCCGCTGCCGCCGCACGGATCTACGGGTGAAGGCGTGAACGCCGCCTGGCGCTTTGAGAGGACGGTCTGAGCAGGGAGGCGTTCGAGCTCGATCCGTTTACCTCAGATCACACACACACTCACACACACACATACACACACACTCACACACACACACGCATGTCGCCACCGCCGCCGCTGACACGCAAACCCCAGCAAACGTGTGCCGTGTCAAAACGACACACACACACATCACACACACATCCTTCCTCGAGTTGCTGCGCAAAGCAAACTTTGATGTCATGCCTCACACACACACACACACACACACACACACACACACACACACACTCTTTAAGTGTGTATGCATTTATTGATGAGCGTTTTTTTTCCAGCAGCTTCCACATTTATGAAGTTAATCCTCGCCGTTAGAGATAAAGATTGCTCAACTCTATCTGAAACACACACACACACACGCACACAAACACACACACACACACACACACACACACACATACCTTCGTTGCTGTTAGTTCCCGCCGTGCCCAGAGCCTGGAGTGATATAGTCCACAGCAGCAGCGCCGTCAGCCCCGGATCTGAAGCCATGGTGTGTCCCTCACACCCCGCCGTCTCCCACTGCCTCGCTCCTCTCTGACTCCCTCTCTGACTCCCTCTCTGACTCCTTCACTCTGCCTCTCTGCCACTGGCTGCCTCGCTCGCCTCTCCTCCTTCTTCTTCTTCTCCTCCTCCTCCTCCTCCTCCCGTGTCCCAGGGTTGAAGCGGGAGGCGCTGAGGATGCTGTGTGTGCGAGGAGTGTGTGTGTGTGTGTGTGTGTGTGAGGGCTGCGAGCTCATTGGGTTGGGAGTTTGAGCTCGCCATCCTCGCGTGCCCCCCCACACACACACACACACATATACATACATACAATTAAAGGGGGAGGGACCAGCATGTCTGTCAAAGTCGCTCCAGCCAATCAGAGCGCTGGGCTGCCTGTTTGATGCACTCTCTGCTGCCACGCCCTCCCGTACCTGCCGGGTCGGATCCCACTTCCTGTTTCTCAGCCGACGCTTGGCTCCACCCCCTCTCCCCCCATTATTTATCCTGGTTTGTCATTGGCTGGCTGCTCGAACAGCCACACACACACTCTCTCACCTCCCCGTTGGCGAAATCTGACTGATGGATGGATGGAAGGGGCTGAACGTCTGCAGGGCGCAAGGACAACGTTCAGTTATTGATCGGATGTACAGTATCAATTACGCTATAATCTACTGTATGCACTCACACACACACACACACACACACACACACACACACACACAATTGATGTCCGATAACATTATTTACTCTTCAGGTCCATCTAGTCTCATGATAGCACCTGGGGGGGTGGGAGGGGACTGTTTGTCAAGGTGAACAAGGAACTTCAACAACAATAGCATGTTGTACAGTTACAGTCATCACCATGGCGATGGTCATCCCATAGTAATCACACCTTTAATATTATCAACACTGCTGCTACTTCAGGTCGAGTTGTGCTGCTTCATCTCTCATCTGTTAGTACTGTTATTATTACTGTTATTACTGTTATTATTACTGTTATTATTACTGTTATTATTACTGTTGTTATTATTATTGTCATTACTGCTGTCATTACTAATGTTGTTATGATTACTGTTATTACTGTTATTATTATTGTCATTACTACTGTCATTACTACTGTCATTACTAATGTTGTTATGATTACTGTTATTACTGTTATTATTATTGTCATTACTACTGTCATTACTACTGTCATTACTAATGTCATTACTACTGTCAATACTACTGTCATTACTACTGTCATTATTACTGTTATTATTGCTGTTATAATTACTGTTATTATTACTGTTATAATTATTGTTGTTATGTTTATTATATCTATTATAGTTGTCATGTTTATTACATCAGCGATTCTATTATTACTACACGATTTGCCAGAATTATGATGGAAAACACTACAAGTGTTACCGCTGTTAAACTCAAAGCCACTACTGGTAATGAAGACAATGACAGCGATAATAATACCAGTAATAACAATAAACAATAATAACAATAACAATAATAATAAATAATAATAATAGTTTTAGTAGTAGTAATCAAGTTATTAATGCTATTACTAGTTGACACCACTATAACTGTCTACCATAATAACTATAACAACAACAATAATAACACTAATACTAATAGTAATAACAGTTATCATCGTAGTGTTAGTAGTAATCAAGTTATTAATGCTATCAGTTGTCCCTACAATAACTGTCTGCTAAAACAACAGCAACAACAACAATAATAGTAGCTTTAGTCGTACTAGTAGTACAGCGGTACCCCTACTTACGAAATTAATTTGTTCCGGAAGAAATTTCGTAAGTAGAGATGCTTTTTCCGTGCAAATGCCCTAATCCTTTCCAAGCCCCTCAAAATTCAGACATGTTTTATAAAGCATAAAAATGCATCAAAACATGTAACAAATACATGTTACGATTAGATTATTACACAATAAAAGCATAAAAAAACAAAGAGTAAAGAATAATAATGATGGTCATTTACCTTTTAACTGCTGTCCTCATTGTTTTTTGCCTCATTGTTTTTTGGTCTCTTCCTTTGTTTGTACGGGGAAAAAAACTCTTTTCTTCGTCTTTTCTTTTCCTCTTTTCTCCGTCACTCTCTTGGGGTCCATAGTGAATACTCTAAAAGTTAATATATTTACGTTTAAACTATCAGAACACCTCACGGGTGGAGGGCCGAATGACGAGACACTCCATAAGCACCGATCTAGCTCCACACAGAGCTAGAGTGACATCCCTCTTAGCCAATGGGATGCCAGGAATATACGTAATAGGTAATAGCCAATGGCAGAGCAGCTACGAGAATGTTGCGTTCAGGAACCTGTGGGAGATTCGAGTATCAGCCGAATTACATTACGCAAATCGAAATTTCTTTCCTAAGTAGAGCTAATATTTTCCTGCTGAGAAATTTCGTGAGTAGAAAATTTCGTAAGTAGAGACATTCGTAAGTAGACGTACCGCTGTATTACTAGTAGTAATGAAGTCATTAATGGTATTACTAGTTACTTCTACTGTCTGATTGTAATTCCTGTATATTAAACTCCACACGTCCTACGAACTAATATTTAATCAGATTTTCTTCCTGCCTGAACATTTATTATTCATTGGCTCAAACTCGCCTCCAGACTCTCCGTGTTTCCGGTCTGACACGTCACGCTCCTGCGCGGGGAATCTGACGCTGTTGTTGTGTTTCCACACTGACCCGCGGACCCCACGAGGCCCCGGGACACGGCGACACGACACCGGCACCGCTCGGTAACCATCACCGCATCCCGGCTGCCTGACCTCTGATCCACACACCACCGACACGGCCGGGGCTCCACTCGTGTGGATCAGACACGCAGCTGGCCTGCTAAGAGGGTGAGATGGGGGGGATGGGGGGGGATAGTCGAGCCCCCCCCACCACCACCACCACCCGCCTCAGGCCTGCAGACACTGGGGGCTCTGTGTGCGTACAGGGGGAGTCTTGTGCTTAACGCGCAACGTCTCAATAAACCCCGAATCGCACACGACGCGCACGCAAAAACGCGCCGTGCGCGGATATAATCCCTGCAGATGTGTATTCCTAATCTGCAGTGTGTGTGTGTGTGTGTGTGTGTGTCGGTGTTACCGCTAGGCTGCACTGTCAGGCTGCCGGTGTGCCGGTGAGGATGACGCGTCGTGCATCTTCATCCTGACGCTCTGGAATCACCCGGGATCACGTGACCAGAGAGGACGACGCAGGCAGATCAAACCTGCTTTCCTTTTCTTTAGCGCGGCATCACGCATATACACGCAGCAGCGGCTTTAATTAACGTGTACAGCCCATAGAACACACACACAACCGGATGTTTGTTGTGACTTCACAAACATAACCTTTTACACTGAGCCGCACCGAACCGGAAAAACATCTATATCCCGCGGAAAACATCACACCGGCGCACGTCTCCGGTCTCCGGTAATTGATTTCTATGCAGAGACGCGTCAGAGTGACAACTCAATTTAGGTGTGTGGGTACAGCTTCTGCTCATGTTCTTTTTTATTTTATTTATTTTTTAGAAAAGGGAGGAGGGGGGTGTCCACGTTCAAAACAAAACACCCCGGAGTGTGTGTGTGTGTGTGAATGATCTGAGGGCCTAATTTTAGTAGAACTGAAGCGGGGATGAAGGAACGGAACGCGTAATGGATGCGTCATGACGCACACACACGCACACACACAAATGCGCGCACACACAACTTCTTCAAATTGGATCCCGGTAGCGTTATTATGGCGTAACACGCAATGACGTCATGAGAAAACACAGTAAGACCTTGTTAAATAATGACAACTCTTTTATTTTCCTCAGCAGAAGAGAAAAGAATATTTCCCATTATATATATATATATATATATATATATATATATATATATATATATATATATATATATATATATATATATATATATATATATATATATAATTAACACAAGTTGTTGTTGATGTTAAGTAAAAGAATAACAAAAATGCAACTTGAGTTTACAGGGGTTTTTTTTTATTGGAGGTACAACGGTTGTCATGGAAACAGCCCCACTTACAAAGTGCTGATGTGAGATGGAGTTTTGGTAGAGTAGAGGGTAGAGTTTTGGTGTAATTATATTACACAATTGAAATAATCCAGCATTCGTAAAGACAAAAAATGGGATTCAAAATAAATTGGCAAAAAAAATATTTTTTTAACTAAAAAAAATTGAGAATTAAAAATGTAAAAAAAAATTAAAAATGAAACAAAATTAAATTAATATTTAAAAAAAAAAAAAAAAGACAGTTCAAAATAAAGAAATCAGTGGTTACCCATACGACAGTGGTTACCCGTTCGTAAGTAAGTACAATGAGTGATGCCTGTTTAATTGGACGGTTTCTGTCTTTTGTGAGGAGCGTCCGGGACCGTGAGAGGGTCTTAACCGGGAATCGGCATCGATATCGAGGTCACGCGTTGTGTTTGTGCGATTGTGTACGTGGGGAAACCCAATCCGCGCTTGTTTGTTTGTGTTTACGCGTCTGAGAACAACAGAAATCCGGGCGTCAACGAATGCGCAGGGTCACGAGGGGTCGGCTCTGTTGTTGAGTTAACAGAATCCTAATTAGAGCTCTGCCTGTGAGCCCCCAGCGCCATTTCCTGCTAATCAATTAGCATGAAAAGAAGAACCAGGCCTGAAACTTTGACCCGCCGTCTTTGTTCGTGTTCGATGTTTTTTTTTACCGTTTTATGTTGATGTCGGGGCCGACTGGCCTCCGGACAGACGCCCGGGGTAAAAGTGATGACTTGAAACTCCGGCTTCTCGTCCTGATGGTCGAGTTTAAGAGTCGCCGTCCTGTTGCCCCCTGGGAAAAAAAAAAAAATCACCTTGGTTTGCTCCCGTTTGCAAGTAGGTGACCCGGGACAAACGGAAACCACTTCCTGTTAGCGCCGGCGATGTAGTTTTTTTTTGGTTGTTCTGACCCAAAAAAAAGGTTCCGACGTGTGAAAATAATTAGAATTAAACAAAAACGCATCGAGTGACATCAGCGGCAGTTCTATCAAAGAGGTAGAAGACTCGCAATTACCCCCCCAAAGGTCAGCGTGAGGCCGTTTAACCCCTGCACCGCCTCATTAATGAATACTGAAGCAGACCTGAAGAAATGGAGGTTTTTTTTGTTGCAGAGCGCCGATAATGAGGCAAAAACACGCTCAGTGGCAAAAACACAGCGGGTCCAGAAACGGCTCATGTTTTCGCTGCTGTTGTCATATTTTATTCTTAAATTTTTAAATAAAAAACAACCCCAATCACATCACATATTCAGACCGATTCCGGACTTCAGTTGTGAAGGGATGTAGAGGCTTCGGTGAGGGTCAGAGGTCGTCACGCCGATCATCGTTTATAAACCACGTGAAATTAATTAATCGGGCTAAAATTCTCCCTAAATGCCAGAAAGATTATAAATTGATTTAATTTAATTTAATTTAGTTACCGTGACTTTTTGTGAAACGCGAGTCACGACGGGATAAACCCCGACTCGCGTCCGGATTTGTTTTACACGATCCAAAGT